>NC_090741.1:112560822-112570822 GCF_036898095.1 Palaemon carinicauda
GAAATTGATATAGCCTACTGTGATCAAATTTGCAAGTAATCATGAAATGCCTTCACATTCAACTTTTACTCAAATCATATTTCCCATTGCCAGTGGCCTCAAAAATTTTGCCTTATTGGTGTAAAAAGAATATAATTTCCCAATTGCAATGCAATAAATGGCAGAAAATAAATGTTCAAACACACGTATCAACAATTCAAGTTTATCCAAAATTTTTCTACAAAAAAAAAAAAAAATTAAAAATTATGTCTCTTGTACCTCATTACTTATCAAGAGTATCATTCATTTGTAAGCAAAATATCAATAAACATTTCACATCATTACATATCATTATTGTAAATATTTTTTTTTCTCATTAATGTTATCATATATAATCAGTGTTATTTAATGGAATGAAAAGAAACATTTCTCATGAAATCACAACATCATATTCATAAAAATGCATAAAATACATTAAAATTCTTGTCATAGAATAACGAGTCAAAACACATGGTTTCCTTTACCTTAAAATATCCCAAAAGTCATGTATTTTAATATCATAAACCTTCAATCATCATAAGACACTACAAGTGTTAAGACTCACTCTGAAATCAGCAAGGCTGTTAAAAAAAAAAAAAAAAAAAAAACGAAGTTTGATCAAAGTGAAAAACCTTTTTTTGGGTGGGAGGGCCATGTCGTGCTGATGGAAGGGTTCCTATAGGTAGCCTTATAAGGGATATTTGCTACAGTGATACTCCCAGAGAGTTAAACCAAAGGTCTCCAGGATTCCATCTCCTGGCACGAGTATCCAATATAGGTTATCGCATAATATCAGGGGTCGTATTCAAGATACGACACATGGCAATCTTCACCCCGAATAGATTTAATGCTTCAATGTCAGGTGGAAGAGTGGCAAAAGGAAGGGGTGCCGTTCTAGGTACCCAGTGGATCTCCTTCCCTACTACTACTGCGACGCCATTCCTATTCTTACCGTTAAGCGGAAATAGCCACAGTTAAAGTAATTTTGGAAGGGATCTGCAAAAGGGTGGGTTCCAGCAAGACGACATGGCCCTCTCACCCAAAAATAGATTTTATAGTTTGATCAAAATCCGTTTTTTGGGCTCAGGCTCAGGCTGATGGAAATGTACTAGAGAATTATCTTGAAATTACTATTAGCTGTGGGTTTGTGTATGTGCCTTCCACCTTGAATAGATTTCCTTATCTGGTCTACTAGACCTATATGTGAAATTCCAGAGATCTGTCACGTCCACTAAACCTAGAGCTGGTTTAGTGCCTCCTGCCCAAGCAGGGAAATGTCAGTATCGACTATAAGGATTCAAGGTTTATATTTCCGTTGGAACGAAAAGGAAAACATTGAAGCCTTCCTTTTTACTTACCTTAAGAATGTAAGTTTTATTCCTCAGGAAAGCATTATTGTAATTTCAAGGATCTAATCCCCATACAGGGGTTTTAGTGAAATTCTTGCGCACTTTATTAGCTTATAACTGAGGGAGCAGTAATAAGACTCAAATACGGTTAAGTATTTTATCATGCAACTAAATTATCAAATGTAGGTACAACAAAGTATGAATCTGATCCAGCATTACAACACACCATAACACATATTTTCTAGTGTAGAAAAAAAAAAAAACAAATACATTATCAGAGTAATGCCACTCAATGGAGATGTGAAACCAAATCTATCTGACATAGTCAGATGTTCGGAAATGCATAAACACTGTAACGCAAACGTTCACTCGCCACTAGTGTATTGATCAGATATGCACCTACACAGAACAGTATGTCAACCATAGTTGTGATCTGCAATAGTGGGTAGGTACACATATGTACCCGATGCACTGTAAAGTCGCAAAAAACAGTCCACTGTTCATCGCAGCACTAGATGACGGGTTTAATCACACTACCCACTGCCACCACAAAGTGTTTTATCTCATGTACTTGCTTCGCGTAATGTTTGTAGAAGGCCTTGGATGACTTCCACCTAGTGTATGAGCGGAGTCTCTAAAAGTCCATATGTTGAAAGAAGTTCAATGAAGAAGCAACTTTCCTCGGATCGTGACCCGCGGATGTACTGTCAGGATCTGCTCTGCGAATAAAGTAGGTGACCTTCGCTCTCAGTTGTCTTAAAGATAGGTTTGATCCAGAAGTTTCACCTCTGAAGAGCTGTCCTCCCTTGAAGTTTAAAGTTTTTCGAAGATAGACCTTAAGACATTCTACTGGGCACAGAAGGGCATCTTCCTTCAATGGGCAGATTCTCCAGGGGCCCACCTCTTGGTGGGTAGCTCATTCTTGGCAGGAAAAGCAGGATCAGGAAAAAGGTTCAGTTCTCCTGAGTCCAGGAACTAAATATGGCCTTTGTTTCTGGATAAGGACACTATTTCACTAACTCTAACCCCTGAGGCTATTGCGAACAGAAAATGACTTTCTGTGTTAAATCCTCTTTGTACAGGTTCGAAGCATAGTGCAAGAGTTTGTCCAAAGACCATGTGATGGGCTTTGGTTGGGCGGCAGGCTTGAGTCTAGCTCATGCTTTCGGGATCTTATTATAGATTTCACCTGAGAGGTCCACCTCAAACGAGTACAAAAGTGGTCTAGCCAGGGCCGATTTACAAGAAGTAAAGGCCAGGCCTTGTTTGTGGAGGTGTATGAAGAATGCATGACAGAAATCTATTGATATCTCTGTCAAGTTTCCTTGCTTGAGCCTTGTCGATTTAGACACTTCACTATCACCTCGTTGTCCAGGACAAATCTGATGTGGATTGATGTGCGAGGGGATAGTCTCTTCAACGTCAGGATTATTGCCATAGCTTCCAAAATGTTGATATGGAATGTTTTGAACTGGAGCGACCAACTCCCTAACACTTTCTTGTTGTGAGAACGACCGCCCCATGTTGCCAAGGAGGCATCCAAATGAATCACCACCGATGATTACGGTAGTTGCAAGGAAATTATCCACGCTAGACTCTTGGCTGCTGACCACGGCTTTAAGCGTGTGCGCAACAAGGCCGGGGTGAACGTTAGTTGATCTCTTCAAGCGTTTGATGCGTATTTCCTTCAAACTCCTGACGCATCTTTCGAACGTGCCTTTAGTACAGGGTCTGTAACTGCCGCGAACTGAAGAGAGCCCAATACTCTTTCCTGTTGGTGTCTTGAAATCCTCTTGTAACGGATTAGTCTCCTGATAGATCCCGCTATTTCTCTCCTCTTCTTGGATGGAATGGAGAGGTGGTGTGACTTTAAGTTCCATTGGATTCCTAACCACTAGAACTGTTGATCTGGAGTGAGACGAGACTTGTTCCGGTTGATTTTGAAGCCCAGGTGTTCAAAAAAGTGGATCACCTTTTGGGCTACCTGCAGACAAGTAATCCTTGTTGCTGCCCATACCAACCAGTCGTCTGAATATGCTACTACTTGAACACCTTCGGTGCGTATCTGTTGGACGATTGTGTCTGCTAGCTTTGTGAATATCCTTGGGGCTGTGTACAGTCCGAGGGGCATTGCTCTGAAGACAAACTTCTTCTTCTGTAGTTTGAATCCTAGGTAAGAGGAGAAAAGGCGATTTATCGGGAGATGCCAGTAAGCATCTGCTAGGTCTCTTGAGACCATGTACACCCCTTTTGGTAGAAGGGTCCTTATGTGTTGCAAAGTAAGTATCCGAAACTTGATTTAGATGAACTTGTTGAGTGGAGAAAAGTCTAGAATGACTCTGAGTTTGTCTGAGTCTTTCTTGGGAACACAAAACAGTCTTCCCTGGAACTTGATGGACTTTGCTTTCTTTATCACCTTCTTTTTCAAGAGCTCTGATGTATATTCTTCCAACAAGGTGGGAGCATAATACTCTTAGCAGGCCACTAGAATAGGAATGGCGTCACAGTAAGAGCAGGGATGGAGATACACCGGGTACCTAGAACGGTACCCTTTCTTTTGCCACTCTTCCCCCTTACATCGATGCGTTAAATCCATTCGAGGTGAAGATTGCCAAGTGTCCTAACTAGTATACGTCCCCTGATATTATGCTATATCCTTTATTGGATACTCGCGCCAGGAATTGGAATCCTGGAGACCTTTGGTTTAATTCTCTGGGAGTATCACTGTAGTAAATATCCCTCAAAAGGCTATCTATAAGAACCCTTCCATCAGCACGACATGGCTTGAGCCCAAAAATGAGGATTTTATAAACAAGCAGAAATCCCTATTCAGTGACTAGCAGGATTATTGTCTGGCACAGTAACTTTTCTTATTTTGGGTGTATTATGAAAAGTTTAAGTTAATATTAATTAGCTATATGTCGATTACCCCAATTTTATTGCATATTCATATAAGAAACCACTAAACCAGTCGTAGTTTCCACCAAAACTACACGTTTAGTCAGAGTGCTTGGTGTTTTAAGTGTTGTTTACATGAAAGCTGTGTTGCCCAAGGTTCGTCGTAAAATTTTAGTAAAGAAGCAGAATTCTAGCAATATTTCCAAAATTCCTCATATAGCCTATAAACTTTCACACAAAATGTAATTATTGATTAAAGAAATCTAGAAATCCTTTTAGGTGGAATACTTTTGCTACTGCTTATGTGATTCTAGATCTAGTTACTTTCCGGCTAACTTGCTAATACTGCACTCAACTAACAGATTTTTCCAAGGTCGTATTCAGCAACTGTCTGCTTGTATTATTTCGGAACTCAGGCAACAAAGTCATTATCAATATATTGTTTTATTATAAATACCAGCTAAATGTGAGAAAATAGATATACACTGCATGAACAACTAATAATATGTCCTAGCGTCGTCTGCTACGAGACCACTAGTTGGCATGTTTGCTCGTAGATGGGGGTTGGCAAGTCATCACCTGATTACCAAAACAAACAAATAATTTGCTACTGTACTTCATTATATGAAGTGCAATATAAAAACAAATGAAGATGTTACATATGAATGATAACTGAAGGTTTATAGTCTATCTCGTGAGTTTGAGTGCCTGTATGTAAATAGTTTGTTGTTTGAGGGGGGAGTCAAACTCCCCCATACAACTTTTTCTTAGTGTTAAGACGCGGGGTGATTTGGGGCGGCATTTTTCGTGGAAAAAAAGGTGCTTTTCATGACATGGGAAATACGGTGTTTCATAATAAAGAAACACATTCAGTACATGATAAAAGACATTTTATGAATTTGCACCTTATCTGCGTTTTTTATTTTCCTATCAAGAACTTTAATTCATAAATATATATTGCCTTAATGAAAGAAAGACATATTACTCAAGTGAAAAGAAACTAACATCTCAATGTTGAAAAATTATTCATTTAAAGAAATAATTTGCAGACTATTTCAATTAAAACACTGCATATGCCCTTTCTTTCAAGAATCATCTACTACACAGGCATAAATATCATTTCGCTCTTGCTCTTTTACCCTCAAAATGAAAGGGTATAATGAATATAACTCTACATATGTACTTGCTGTACATTATTCACTGTATAATCATTATGGGACTAAAAATATCCTTTCAAAGCCTTTAGCTTCTCTAAGTTCAATATTGGTGCACATTTTACATTTCCAATTACTTAAAGCTTTCCTCACTTCAATTTTATTTAGTTATATACTGTTTGACTTTAGTACAAAGCTAATCTTTTTATATCATAAATTGTTTTAATTATTACCCTTTCTTCAAGACATATAATTCTGATATTTTTCATTGCAGATATATTTTTAACAAACTTGAATTGATGACGTGTGTGTTTGAACATTTATTTTATGCCATTTATTGCATTGCATTTGGGAAATGAGATTTTTGAGGTCACGGGTAATGGAAATATGAATGGAATGTGAAGGCATTTCATAATTACTTGCACAGCTGATCATAGTTGATATTATGATTTTGCTTTAGCTTCCCATTGGAATAAGGGTAAAATATTCTTACCGAAAGTTATGAAAATAACATATATCAATTTTGGGTTGAATTATTTGAAGTGAACAGAAATTTTCCTAAATATATATTGATGATAAACATATAATGTGTGTATGCGTCCCCAATTGCATTGTTTTTTATTATTGATGGTTATTTTTTTCGATTATGATTGTTTTTTATTATTGATGGTTATTTTTTTCGATTATGATTGTTTTTTTATTATTGATGGTTATTTTTTTCGATTATGATTTTGATTGATTTTGTTGAAATGCATTTTCTTTTGGTGATGAAGATTAGGTAAGGAGTTATTCTTGCGTAAACAATGAAGTCAATTATTAAAATGTTGAATTCCGCAGAAAATCAGGTGACTGAGTGATATGATGTCAGGTAGAATGTCACAACGAATAAGTTAATATATGTATGTCATTAGTTATTTTATAAGTTTTTTTCTTTAATAAAAAGAAAGACAAATACATTTAATTGATTTCGTAGAGAGAGAGAGTAGCATAGAAATGCGAGAGAGATGGTTGTGGATAGCCAGTGTGTAAGTTAAAAGTTTATGTTGCATTTTTTAAAACACAAACATTCTTGTGATAAAGATTACTCATTTGAATGAGTCATTGTCCCGCAATGTTCGCCGGCCAACAAAAAAGCCGGTAACAATGACGTCTCCAGGACGACAAGGTAACTGTATGACGTCACCATTACGTCAACAGAGGGGAGTAATAAAACACAGGAACAGTCACATGACATAACGTAATTAATGCCACAACTAGATTGGCCTACTTAAGCGCCTAGGTGAAGGCAGAGCACGCTCTTTCCTCTCAAGCAACCCAACTTAAAAGTTCCCCCTTCTCCCCATCCTGGGTCATAGCCCCTCACCAATTGCTAATATGACGAGCACTTAACTAGCTTCAAGAATGCGGTTAAGTTGGTCGCATGAGGTAATAGGAGAGAAGTCCAGATGGAGAAGCATTTTTTCCTTTCAACCAAGAGGTGAATAAATTTACCTCCTGCAGAGACAATGTAGGAGGAATTTTACCCAGACGAGATGTCGATGGGTGGACACCTATTGAAGAACGAGTTCCCTCTATCTGCCCACAAGAGGGGGCTCATGGATTAGCATCCCAAACATGACGTGTGAAGTAGCTATCCATGGTTGCATCCACCCACCAAACTTCAAGAAAACTAGTGTTGTTCCAGTTTGTGATTTTTATCTTTTCAACAATGTAGAAGATATTTGTAAAATCGTTGTACACCAAAGTTAATTCAGTTATTTCGATAACAAAATGTTATTCTGCCCCAATATCTTCACACACACACACACACACACACACGCGCGCGCGCGCGGGCGCGCTTACACGCAAACACCCATATATACATATATATATATATATATATATATATATATATATATATATATATATATATATATATATATATATATATATATATATATGTCCTGTTGCCTTGAGGTTTTGTATATATAGAAGATTGTTCCTTAATAAATAACTCAGTTGATTGCATCCTGCCTTTGAGTTCTCAACCCCCACTCGGCACCGTCACATTGGTGACCCCGGAAGTCGACTCGCTCCCACTGCCTTCCACCTCCACCTCCCTCGCCCCTCCATCGTTGGTACCATGACGGACTCTACTACAGTAGTTGGCACTGCGGCCGCCCCATTGAAACTTTCACCGTTCGCCAGCGGAGAGGCGTTTGCTTGGTTTCAGCTAAGGCAGCAAAATCAGTATATTTATGCTAATAAAATTGTGAAGTGCATTGATAACAAAAAATGTAGACAATGATAAGTCAAACTCCAAATTGACAGCCCTAGAAGACAGACATGTAAAGATAACACCCAAGTGATTGAGGTTTTTTGCATCCTTCCTTAATAAAAAAATATACCAAATAATAAACTGCAACAATTTACTGTTAACTGAACAACAACCCTAGTGGTAAAAGCAGGATCCTGTAACACCAATGTCTCCAACAAGGAAATAGCAGTGAGGAAAGGAAATGTGGGAATAAATAAACTACAGGAAAAGTAATGAACAATGAAATTAAATATGTTAGGAACAGTAACATGTTAAAATAGATCTTTCATATATAAAATCTAAAGAAAAATTAAGATAGATAAGATAGTATTCCTGAGTATACCATCAAGTAAGAACTCTACCCCAAGATAGAAAAAGACTGTGTTACAGAGGCTATGGTACTACCTAATACTAGAAAACAATGGTTTGATTTTAGTAATATCACTGTTGCCAGGTGTATGAGAACAGAGGTGAATGTAGAAAGAATAGGCTAGAATATTCAGTGAATGATCTGAAACTAGAAAAAAAGGATCCAATATAGTACTGTCTGACCAGTCAAAGGACCCAATAACTTTCAAACAAAGGTATATCAACGCCGTTTATTATCATACCACGACCCCGATGATTCAAGCTAAAATGGCTAGATCTAACATTGATATTTCCAGGTATCAACTCTTGATACATGAGATCTTCATCCATTTTAAAATTACTATTATGATCTTCTCTCACAATGGCAATTGAAACTATGATTTTATCAAGTTTAACAACGGTAGTAAAATGAGCTTGTGACGGTGCCGAGTGAGGGTTGTGAACTCAAAGGCAGGATGCAATCAACTGAGTTATTTATTAAGGAACACTCTTCTTTATATACAAAACCTCAAGGCAACAGGACATAACATGTTCGAGAGACAGACAATGTTCAGAGCAAAACCGGAGACATGATCATTCAGATTCTTTTTAGTGCGAGGGAAGAGCGCAGATACAAGCATAATATATACAAAATAATTATGTACAATTGTGTGACACACGGTTGGTACAAGCTAAAGAACCTTCAGATTTAACCACCTCAATCCCTTTTGTAAATACTTGTTTCTGTCCTAGGGAAAAAACTCAAAGCTATGATTTTTTTTAATATTTGTAACATTATTATGACCCTGAAAGTTAACATATATATCACACAACTTCCTCCTGAACTTTAGTCATAAAGCAACTGTCTTCATCATCATCATCTCCTCCTTCGTCTATTGACGTCAAGGGCCTACGTTAGATTCCGCTAGTTATCTCTATCTTGAGATTTTAATTCAATGCTTCTCCAATCATCATCTCATGCTTCACGCTTTATAGTCATCAGCCATGTAGACCAGGGTCTTCAAAGTCTTCTAGTGCCTTTTGGAGTCCAGCTGAACGTCTGGTGAAGTAATCTCGATTAGGGAGTGCGAAGAGCATGCTCAAACCATAAGCCTTCTACCCCCTCATGAAGATCTCATCCATATATGGCACTTGAGTAATTTATCTTATAGTTTCATTTCTAATCCTTTCCTGCCATTTACCTACCAATATCCTTCTGAGGGCATTAATCTTAAATCTACCAAATTTATTGCAGATTTTTTCATTGCTATACCATGACCTATGTCCATAGAGTAAAACCGATATCACTAAACTTGTAAATAGTCCGATTTCTTTATGTAATTTCAGATGATTTGATTTCCAAATTTTACTTAGCCTAGACATTGTCTCATTTGCTTTTTTTCAGTCTTTCACTAAACTTTAATTCTAAAGACCCTGTATTGGAAATCATAATTCCTAAATACTTAAATGATTCTAACTCATTAATCTTTTCTCCTTCTAATGATGTTTAATCTTCCATTGCATACTCCTTTCTATCATCTCAGTCTTCCTTCTATCTATCTTCAGCCCAACATCGTGTGATATTTCATGCATTCTGTAATGCAAGAATTGCATATCTTTGGGTGTTCAGCTAACAAGGACAGCATCATCAGCATACTCTAGGTCTGCTAAATTCTTATCACCAATCCAGTTCAATCCTTCTCTGCCATCTCTGACTGATCTACGCATTACAAAATCCACGAGGAGGATACACAACATAAGTGACAAAACATTCCCTTGGAGTACTCCGCTGTTCACTGGAAATTCATTAGATAAGCCTTCATTAACATTAACTTTCCACGTGCTTCGCTCATGAACAGAATTAATCAAGAATATATATTTGGAAGAAATTTCATAATAACGCAGCATTCTCCACAAAAAAGCTGGTGCGAAATATC
>NC_090741.1:112575822-112578322 GCF_036898095.1 Palaemon carinicauda
TTCAAATAAGCCATATATATTTTGATATATTAATGTCTGGATTCTCTTAACGACCTCGGGATCAGAGCCCCAGGCGAAATCTCACAAAGACAAGAGCTTGGCTCCGGCCGGGAATCGAACCCTGGTCGGCAAGCTTATATAGACAGTGACTAATCCATTCGGCCACGAAGGAAGATAAAAGTCAATGACAATTCTACTGTACTTATACCTGTCGAATTCAGGTATTTTGTACTTAGAATTGAAATCAACCCATTTTCACCATCATAGCTAATTGGTAGTTTGTTACTTGACATTCAATTAATGATAGATTTTGCACATTTTTACGTGTTTTTCATATTCAAATAAGCCATATATGTTTTGATACATTAATGTCTGGATTCTCTTAACGACCTCGGGATCAGAGCCCCAGGCGAAATCTCACAAAGACAAGAGCTTGGCTCCGGCCGGGAATCGAACCCTGGTCGGCAAGCTTATATAGACAGTGACTAACCCATTCGGCCACGAGGGAAGATAAAAGTCAATGACAATTCTACTGTACTTATACCTGTGGAATTCAGGTATTTTGTACTTGGAATTGAAATCAACCCATCTTCACCATCGTAGCTAATTGGTAGTTTGTTACTTGGCATTCAATTAATGATAAATTTTGCACATTTTTAAGTGTTTTTCATATTCAAATAAGCCATATATATTTTGATATATTAATATCTGGATTCTCTTAACGACCTCGGGATCAGAGCCCCAGGCGAAATCTCACAAAGACAAGAGCTTGGCTCCGGCCGGGAATCGAACCCTGGTCGGCAAGCTTATATAGACAGTGACTAACCCATTCGGCTACGAAGGAAGATAAAAGTCAATGACAATTCTACTGTACTTATACCTGTCGAATTCAGGTATTTTGTACTTAGAATTGAAATCAACCCATCTTCACCATCGTAGCTAATTGGTAGTTTGTTACTTGGCATTCAATTAATGATAAATTTTGCACATTTTTACGTGTTTTTCATATGCAAATAAGCCATATATATTTTGATATATTAATGTCTGGATTCTCTTAACGACCTCGGGATCAGAGCCCCAGGCGAAATCTCACAAAGACAAGAGCTTGGCTCCGGCCGGGAATCGAACCCTGGTCGGCAAGCTTATATAGACAGTGACTAACCCATTCGGCCACGAAGGAAGATAAAAGTCAATGACAATTGTACTGTACTTATACCTGTCGAATTCAGGTATTTTGTACTTAGAATTGAAATCAACCCATCTTCACCATCGTAGCTAATTGGTAGTTTGTTACTTGGCATTCAATTAATGATAAATTTTGCACATTTTTACGTGTTTTTCATATTCAAATAAGCCATATATATTTTGATATATTAATGTCTGGATTCTCTTAACGACCTCGGGATCAGAGCCCCAGGTGAAATCTCACAAAGACAAGAGCTTGGCTCCGGCCGGGAATCGAACCCTGGTCGGCAAGCTTATATAGACAGTGACTAACCCATTCGGCCACGAAGGAAGATAAAAGTCAATGACAATTCTACTGTACTTATACCTGTCGAATTCAGGTATTTTGTACTTAGAATTGAAATCAACCCATCTTCACCATCGTAGCTAATTGGTAGTTTGTTACTTGGCATTAAATTAATGATAAATTTTGCACATTTTTACGTGTTTTTCATATTCAAATAAGCCATATATATTTTGATATATTAATGTCTGGATTCTCTTAACGACCTCGGGATCAGAGCCCCAGGCGAAATGTCACAAAGACAAGAGCTTGGCTCCGGCCGGGAATTGAACCCTGGTCGGCAAGCTTATATAGACAGTGACTAACCCATTCGGCCACGAAGGAAGATAAAAGTCAATGACAATTGTACTGTACTTATACCTGTCGAATTCAGGTATTTTGTACTTAGAATTGAAATCAACCCATCTTCACCATCGTAGCTAATTGGTAGTTTGTTACTTGGCATTCAATTAATGATAAATTTTGCACATTTTTACGTGTTTTTCATATTCAAATAAGCCATATATATTTTGATATATTAATGTCTGGATTCTCTTAACGACCTCGGGATCAGAGCCCCAGGCGAAATCTCACAAAGACAAGAGCTTGGCTCCGGCCGGGAATCGAACCCTAGTCGGCAAGCTTATATAGACAGTGACTAACCCATTCGGCCACGAAGGAAGATAAAAGTCAATGACAATTCTACTGTACTTATACCTGTCGAATTCAGGTATTTTGTACTTAGAATTGAAATCAACCCATCTTCACCATCGTATCTAATTGGTAGTTTGTTACTTGGCATTCAATTAATGATAAATTTTGCACATTTTTACGTGTTTTTCATATTCAAATAAGCCATATATATTTTGATATATTAATGTCTGGATTCTCTTAACGACCTCGGGATCAGAGCCCCAGGCGAAATCTCACAAAGACAAGAGCTTGGCTCCGGCCGGGAATCGAACCCTGGTCGGCAAGCTTATATAGACAGTG
>NC_090741.1:112587946-112590446 GCF_036898095.1 Palaemon carinicauda
ATGTCTGGATTCTCTTAACGACCTCGGGATCAGAGCCCCAGGCGAAATCTCACAAAGACAAGAGCTTGGCTCCGGCCGGGAATCGAACCCTGGTCGGCAAGCTTATATAGACAGTGACTAACCCATTCGGCCACGAAGGAAGATAAAAGTCAATGACAATTCTACTGTACTTATACCTATCGAATTCAGGTATTTTGTACTTAGAATTGAAATCAACCCATCTTCACCATCGTAGCTAATTGGTAGTTTGTTACTTGGCATTCAATTAATGATAAATTTTGCACATTTTTACGTGTTTTTCATATTCAAATAAGCCATATATATTTTGATATATTAATGTCTGGATTCTCTTAACGACCTCGGGATCAGAGCCCCAGGCGAAATCTCACAAAGACAAGAGCTTGGCTCCGGCCGGGAATCGAACCCTGGTCGGCAAGCTTATATAGACAGTGACTAACCCATTCGGCCACGAAGGAAGATAAAAGTCAATGACAATTCTACTGTACTTATACCTATCGAATTCAGGTATTTTGTACTTAGAATTGAAATCAACCCATCTTCACCATCGTAGCTAATTGGTAGTTTGTTACTTGGCATTCAATTAATGATAAATTTTGCACATTTTTACGTGTTTTTCATATTCAAATAAGCCATATATATTTTGATATATTAATGTCTGGATTCTCTTAACGACCTCGGGATCAGAGCCCCAGGCGAAATCTCACAAAGACAAGAGCTTGGCTCCGGCTGGGAATCGAACCCTGGTCGGCAAGCTTATATAGACAGTGACTAACCCATTCGGCCACGAAGGAAGATAAAAGTCAATGACAATTCTACTGTACTTATACCTATCGAATTCAGGTATTTTGTACTTAGAATTGAAATCAACCCATCTTCACCATCGTAGCTAATTGGTAGTTTGTTACTTGGCATTCAATTAATGATAAATTTTGCACATTTTTACGTGTTTTTCATATTCAAATAAGCCATATATATTTTGATATATTAATGTCTGGATTCTCTTAACGACCTCGGGATCAGAGCCCCAGGCGAAATCTCACAAAGACAAGAGCTTGGCTCCGGCCGGGAATCGAACCCTGGTCGGCAAGCTTATATAGACAGTGACTAACCCATTCGGCCACGAAGGAAGATAAAAGTCAATGACAATTCTACTGTACTTATACCTATCGAATTCAGGTATTTTGTACTTAGAATTGAAATCAACCCATCTTCACCATCGTAGCTAATTGGTAGTTTGTTACTTGGCATTCAATTAATGATAAATTTTGCACATTTTTACGTGTTTTTCATATTCAAATAAGCCATATATATTTTGATATATTAATGTCTGGATTCTCTTAACGACCTCGGGATCAGAGCCCCAGGCGAAATCTCACAAAGACAAGAGCTTGGCTCCGGCCGGGAATCGAACCCTGGTCGGCAAGCTTATATAGACAGTGACTAACCCATTCGGCCACGAAGGAAGATAAAAGTCAATGACAATTCTACTGTACTTATACCTATCGAATTCAGGTATTTTGTACTTAGAATTGAAATCAACCCATCTTCACCATCGTAGCTAATTGGTAGTTTGTTACTTGGCATTCAATTAATGATAAATTTTGCACATTTTTACGTGTTTTTCATATTCAAATAAGCCATATATATTTTGATATATTAATGTCTGGATTCTCTTAACGACCTCGGGATCAGAGCCCCAGGCGAAATCTCACAAAGACAAGAGCTTGGCTCCGGCCGGGAATCGAACCCTGGTCGGCAAGCTTATATAGACAGTGACTAACCCATTCGGCCACGAAGGAAGATAAAAGTCAATGACAATTCTACTGTACTTATACCTATCGAATTCAGGTATTTTGTACTTAGAATTGAAATCAACCCATCTTCACCATCGTAGCTAATTGGTAGTTTGTTACTTGGCATTCAATTAATGATAAATTTTGCACATTTTTACGTGTTTTTCATATTCAAATAAGCCATATATATTTTGATATATTAATGTCTGGATTCTCTTAACGACCTCGGGATCAGAGCCCCAGGCGAAATCTCACAAAGACAAGAGCTTGGCTCCGGCCGGGAATCGAACCCTGGTCGGCAAGCTTATATAGACAGTGACTAACCCATTCGGCCACGAAGGAAGATAAAAGTCAATGACAATTCTACTGTACTTATACCTATCGAATTCAGGTATTTTGTACTTAGAATTGAAATCAACCCATCTTCACCATCGTAGCTAATTGGTAGTTTGTTACTTGGCATTCAATTAATGATAAATTTTGCACATTTTTACGTGTTTTTCATATTCAAATAAGCCATATATATTTTGATATATTAATGTCTGGATTCTCTTAACGACCTCGGGATCAGAGCCCCAGGCGAAATCTCACAAAGACAAGAGCTTGGCTCCGGCCGGGAATCGAACCCTGGTCGGCAAGCTTATATAGACAGTGACTAACCCATTCGGCCACGAAGGAAGATAAAA
>NC_090741.1:112595446-112602946 GCF_036898095.1 Palaemon carinicauda
CCCAAAAATTTGATGTAAATCCATGGTGTCACAATATTCAACTGAGATAATTTCAACTGAAACCTATTTTCTAATAAAGTAATTGACTGGTAGAGGTAATTTTGGATCCCAAATGATAATAATATTCTTGCAGTGTACCCTGGACATGCAAAATAATCTTATAAAGTACTTTGTATGGCAAGAAACTGTCATAATTTATAAGACGGGTCATTTTGACCCGGAACATATTAGGTGTTACCAACATTTTAACAGACCACAAGGGATATATATATATATATATATATATATATATATATATATATATAATATAGATACAAGGTATATATATATTTCTGGGCTCCAGCCATATCGTCCTGATGGAAGGTTCCTTTAGGCATCTTTCTACGGGATATTTGGCTATAGTGATACTCCCGGAGAATTGACCTTAGGTCTCCAGGATTCTAACTCCTGGCATGAGTATCCTTTAAATTCCTTTTAAGGATATCGCATAATATCAGTGGACTTATATCTTGATACAACATATGGCAATCTTCACCCCGAATAGAGTTTTTATTTCGAGGTGAAGGAGTGGCGAAACTGAACGGGAGCTGTTATCAAGGTTACCCTTCCTCCCGTACTATTACAGGGCTCCTAGATGTCGCTAATTCTGGTTTTGTAGTGATTTCGCACATTGTTTTCCCATGTTCAGTGTAGCGTTCTATATCGTTTATTAGAGGATTTATCATGCATTTTCCCGCATCTTCTGCCTCTGGAAAGTTGAGTATTTAATCTTTAGTGTGTATACTTTTTAACTCCTGCTTCACAGTGAAATTAGTATAATTTATTTTGTTTTATGAAGCGTGGCCGAGCACCTGAGGCAACATTTTGGGCGTTGTCGTTCGTCATGCATGCTCTATTTAGTCAGCAGAACGACAATCCCGGTATTTAGCTATAATGAATTATAGCTATTTGGGTAAAATTATATTAGTGAAGATATGATTATGCTTACAAATTTCCTCTTCCTACATGTGTCGATCGTATACGCTTGAGTCTCGGCGATATAGGAAGCCGAGATCGCTCCCCGCGCTAGACTACCTAGCCCATGCGCTTTAGTAATTTTCTTACATTATCCCTGTTTACACTCGTGCATCGTTTTATCAATTCAACAGGAGATAGATTATCTCCTAGAATTGATTATATAACTTGATACTCGTCTCCTGAGGAGATTTAAGGGTTATCCCTTCTTCCCTGTGAGTGCCGCCATAAGCGGCAACCCTATCCTGGTCTTCCCATAGAGTAGCACTCCGGCTTGACTGGGCTAGTGTTTCCTGTCTCCCCCTGTTTCCGGTGAGTATCCCGGTTTTGGTTTCCGACAATAACTCAGAGTATTCAGTCTTTATGCTGACAGCTTAGCGGCCAGGGGAGTAGTCACTCCCCTAACGGCTTACATTCACCGGCAGAGAAGGCTTAGCTTCGCTAGACCTCATCTAAAGTGGTAGTATAATGCCGCCATCTTCTCCCCTGTGGTATAGAAGACAAGTCTTGTTTCAGTAGACCCCTGGCTGAAAAATAGATATTCTTTTGCCACCTAGGATGGCACAGATAGTGAAACAGAGTTTCACCCTTTTTTGGAAATGGTGTCAACCCTGCCGCCTTCTCCTAACACAATATACCAGACCCTTTCCCTGCCCCTCTCTCTCCTTTAGCGAGAGCCTAGCCATTGTATATCTGTGGCCATTGTCCTACACTATACCCATTTGCCGGGTAGACTGTAGCGCCGGCCGGGATCTTACATAGGCGGCTTGATAATCGATCCGACTTTCCCCTATGGACGTAAGGCTCCGGGAAAGGTTGTGCCAGCTGTGACGGCTGCCGGTGGGAGACCCCTTTTGCCTTCAAGTGTTCTTCAGTCCTCCCTTGGTCTGCCATCCACAGCCCTGAAACCGGCAGCGACCGGCATCAGATCTTGTGGCTGGGTGGAAGTTTGAATGATTCCTTCTCTCATTCCATTTGAACCCTCATTCTAGAGGAAGGCAGTAGGATTAATATACCTACACCCTTGTTTATTGTACAGAGCTACGTTAATAAGGCAGCCCTTCACTGCATGCTTTCTCTCTTTCTGTCGTCTAGTGCCGTCAGGTACTAACCCACCCGGCAGCATGCCACCTGGACCAGTGCTGCCAGATGCTAGCCTAGCCGGCAACACGCTTAACTATAGTATATGATTATACAGTAGCCAGTATATTTGCAGTATAGATATACTGCGGAAAGAAAACTATACTACATATTATACAGTAGTTTATATTTCCAACATGTCCTCTGTGTCCTTTCACAGTCTATTGTTGAGACCAATTTTATATTGAAGTGAAGTATTCCTTCAATACACTGATAAGGTCATCAGTTTATAACTTACCCCACAATATTAATGCCTTTTATGGAAGGGCTAGTGTTACTATACACTAATTGTCCCTAGAGGTTAGAACCTTTCTCTATTGAGTTTCCTTAATAAGGAAACCCTAACTTTAATATTGGGGGAGTTCATAGCAATCAGCTGGATAGGAGACACAGGTATGTGTCTTTCCTATCTCTTTTCTAGCTTAATATCCTAACCTATAATGGTTAAGTTACCATATATTGCATTTAACCTTTTTACCAAGTGTTATAAACAACCGCACACTCATTTATATTTAGTTTCTTTACAGGAGGAGTCCCAAATAAGGTGTGAGGGGATCTACTGTAACCACAAGAGTAGGAACTTTAGTGGTCACACCATGTGCAGGACTCAGGTCGCCTGCGCCATCATCACTGACACCTTGCGGTACTGGGACCCCCAGAACTGCAACGTCTGCTTGGCCAAGGTAGTCGAAGCCTTCAACGACCCCAAGTCAACGAAGCCGAGAGATGCAGCATTAGAAAAGATGAGCAAGTGGGTACGAGGGCTACAAAAGAACTCTCCGGACCGTACATGCTCAGCGACTGGATGCATAGGTTGCTGTTCCCTAAGGCTTGTAGTGAAGCTGTCGTGCCCCAAACACGAGCTGAACCTCGCTGCATCCAAATTGCAACTGAGACGAACGCATTGGAAGGCATGGACATCCACCAGGAGGAAAGGATGTCTGAAGTGTCTATGGACACTGAGAAGGATCTCCTTAGGGATGATCCCGAGGATGAGTCTACTCTACCTCCCGAAGGAGAAGAAGAGGTCGAGTCGTCGGAAGTGGGGGAGACTCTTCCACCTGTGCCAGTACTAGAGCCGACACCATCTATGTCTTCAGTTCCTAACCCTCCATTGGACGCCATGAGCCAAGCGGTTTTTGCTCATATCACTACGCTCATGTAGAATATTTGTAAAGAAAGCCAAGCGAGGGAATCAAGGCTTGAAAAAGAGCTCCACGAAGCACGGATCACAGCCTCCCGAGGGTCATTCAAGCGACCCAGAGCTCATGACCTGCCATCCTGCTCTGAGACTAATCCCTGGAGGTCCATGGAGTATATGCCAATATATAAACACACACCTGAGAATCTAGAAATTAAGGTATTGAAGTATATAGCTTATTTGAGTATGAAAAACAAGTCTAAATGTGAAAAATTCATCATATATATATATATATATATATATATATATATATATATATATATATATATATATATATATATAAAGATATATATTGTGAAAATTTCATCATATATATATATATATATATATATATATATATATATATATATATATATATATATATATATATATATATAAATATATATATGGTGAAAATTTCATCATATATACATATATATATATATATATATATATATATATATATATATATGTATATATATATATATATATATATATATATATATATATATATATATATATATATATACATATATATATAGTATATATTTATATCTTTCGACTAGAATAGGGCACATTTGGAATTTTAACCTTAAAACATACAACGTTTAAGAATATTTCTAGAGAAGAAGATCTTGCTCTGCTATTAGATGAGCTGAATATAATAGGACTGATTGAAACTAAAAGAACTGGGGAACCTTATATAGAATGAAAAGATGGCCATACATATTGTTTCAAGGGACATGAAAGGAACAAACATAATGGAGTCGGTTTTCTTTTTAATGAAATATTTTCAGATATCATACACTTTTTTAATACTATGAATTTAAATAGGTATAAATTAAAGAGCTTTCAAATGCATGCGCCCACAACATCCCATACAAAAGAAGAAGTAGAAAAGTTTTACTAAGATCTCGATATATATATATATATGAAAAAAAAAGAAAAACCTAAGACCCAATTTACATGGGGGGGGGGGGCGATTTCAATACTAAAGTAGTCCAAAAGAAGAGAGGAGAACCAGCGGTAGGTAAATTTGGACTTGACACAAGGAATGCTCATAAAATCTGAATGAACCAATCCTAAAATCATTAATACCATTCATAAAAAGAAACATAGTAAATGGAAATGAAGAAGCCAAAATGGAGAAACAAAAAAATTAACAGATTTTATTCTTAGTGAAAAGGTAAATTTAGTTAAAGATGTAACAGTGTTAAATAAGTTAAATTCAAGCGATCATAGAGTGATGAGAAGTAAAATTTGCTTAGATCTGAAGAAAGACAGAAAAATTAATATTAAGAAAAAAGGTAAACACTTGCAATAAAAAAGCTTGATGAGTTTAGTTTAGCAATACAAAATAGGTACTCACAGCTACATGATGAAATGAAAGCAAGTAATAGTAAAAATGAACCATAAACTCCTTTAAGGAAGGACTGGAACGTCCCCTGCTCGGGGTCTTTAACTTGAGCCTGAAAGATTAACTTGAGTCTGGACTAAAATGACTTCTAGAAGGGCTAGAAACACGTTCTCTGGATCAAAATGGGGGTTTTTGAGGATGGTGAGTTCAATAGTAACATTTTCAACACCACCTGGGGTCATATTCAAGGTCTAAAGGTCATTTATCAAGGTCAAATTTGTGAATTTTGGTCATTTTTGCTCGTTTTTTATGTGTAACTCATAAAGGGTGAGAGATAGCTGATTATAATATGAGGCAAGTCTGCAGAGCTGTCCGAATTTAATATATATTGTCATATATCGTCCTTCAAGAAAGGACTGGAATGTCCCCTGATCGGGGTTTTTAACTTGAGTCTGAAGGATTAACTTGAGTCCTGGACTAAAATGACTTCTAAGAAGGGCTAGATACACGTTCTCTGAGTCAAAATCGGGGTTTTTGAGGACGGTGAGTTCAATAGTGACATTTTCAACACCACCTGGGGTCATCTTCATCATCTTCAAGGTCAAAAGGTCATATTTCAAGGTCAAAATAGTGAATTTTGGTAATTTTTTCTCGTTTTTGTATGTAACTCATAGATGGTGAGGGATGGCTGATTATAATAAGAGGCAAGTCTGTAGTTATGTCCAAATTTAATATATATTGTCAAATATTGTATTACTCAAACATTCAAAACAAGCCCTAAAACAATGAAACACTAAAATAAGAAATAAAGAACGGTATTTCTCATCACAACAAAACTCAAACATTTGATTAGATGAACATCGCTAGATGGAGAGCTTTTCTTGCCTCCTGAGGCATCTCACAACCTTTTCTTTGTCACTTACATTGAGAACCTGAGCTTTCAATAGAATGTTGGCTAAAGTCGCACATGCTGCATTATTAGTAGCTAAAGGTGCATCTACAAAAGATAACAATTCAGCAAAATGAAAGCGGCAATGCATTTTAGTCATGGCATGCAAATTATAGGCATTATGTACAAATAAGACAGTTGAAATAGTTGGCACACTCAGTCCACCTCTATTCAAATGATCTAAGAACTCAGATGACACCTCGTTACCATCTTCATCATCCATGATATCCTCCATACTAGTGGTATTACAATATTTATGAACAAGGTATCCAGCCAAATATACAACTTTATGCTTAAGGTTATCAGCAGACCTCAAGAGCTCCCGAGACTTTCCTGGCTTGTGTACTCATAGGTGTTTACCTGTTCAGTTATGGATCTAATCTGGGACCATTTTGAGAGCAAGCTGTTCTTTTGCAAAGGAAAAAGTTGTTTAGGCACCTCAATGCCATCTTTCTCAACTCTATTCAAGAATAGGAATCCAAAAGGTGAGTTGACTTGTTGTAGATGAAAGAACTGCTTGACAGTTTGTCCAGTAGCGTCAGTTCTTGATAGGTAGAGATCTTTCTGGTCTTTTATGACGTTAAAACCTGGAAAATAGGAGCTAATTTTGGCGCGAAATTGGTTGAAATCTCGGATTCTGTCTGCAGCCTCAGCAGCTGCATGCACCTTTTTAGCTCTTGATTGTGATGTAGAAGATGACGTTGGGCGTGGGGCTGAGGTAACCTGCTTCAAAGCTGATTTTGGTATTCCAGGAAATATTGATGGAGGTTGTTTGGGTCGCTTGCCACCCTTAACTGACACCCATTCACAATTGAAATGTGTCTCACAAATGTATATCTCCTTCAAGCGTCTCAAGCTTTCTTTCTCATTCGGCATTGCCAATATCCATCTCTCCTTCTCCTCAGGATCTTTTGGGAACGATATGACTTTTACATAAGGTGTCCCATCATAGTTCCCTTTACAACCAAAGCAGCTACAGTGACGTGGCATATTGTGAGATCACCAGCTGGACCGTTTCTATGACAAAAACAGAAACAAAACAAATTAGTCAGTGAGATCTGAACAGAAAATGGGATTTGCATAGAAAACGAGATAAAAACAGGATAAGTTGTGGGAGCAAAATGATCTTAAAATTTTAAAATACATAACATATGTCAATTTTTAAAAAAATCAGGCATGAAGTCTCTCAGACTCAAGTTAAAAACCCCGAGGTCCTGACGTTCCAGTCCTTCCTTAAAGGAGTCTATGAAATGAACAGTAACTTAACAAAATTTGTATTGGAATTAGCACAAGAGATAAGGTGAATAGTTCCTAAACTATTAGAAAAGACCAAAAATCTTTTCTTTATAAAGTAAAGAAAAGATTGGAAATGAGGGTAAAATCCAAGAGAGATGAAATAGGTTAGCGGAATTATCAAAAACAATAAACAAAATAAAAACCCAGAATATTCGTAAACAAAGTATTATCATAATGGAGGAAACAGTGAAGAAAGGAAGATTCATCAAATCGATGAAAAGATGACTTGGATCAGGGTGCTAACAGATGTTTTCTATAAAGAATGAAAATGTGAATATCTACAATAAGAGGGGTAGAAATTGAAGAGGATTTTTATACAATGTTATACAATAGTGACATGAGCAATGAGTTCACCAACAAAAATAATGAAACACCAAACAATAAAGTAGGATAAGTGAAGAAATCATTAAAAGGCATGAAAAAGAGGCAACGCAGGAGGAGAAGATAGCTTAACAATTGATTCAATACTAAATGGAGATTTAATAGTAGTAAACTTTGCTGAACTCTACATCATGTCTGCAAGATTGCACTACACTTACAGCTTAAAAAATAAAAAAAAAAGAA
>NC_090741.1:112610446-112615059 GCF_036898095.1 Palaemon carinicauda
CAGTAACTAGTTTGTGAATTAGGATTTTTCAGTATATATGAGAATTCAGGTAATAATAATAATAATAATAATAATAATAATAATAATAATAATAATAATAATAATTATTATTATTATTATTATTATTATTATTATTATTATTATTATTATTATTATTATTATTATTATTGTAATAATAATAATAATAATAATAATAATAATAATAATAATAATAATAATAATAATAATAATAATAATAATTTATTGATGCTAGAAATAAGTACAAATTACCTAGGTAATTATCGATATGCAACATTTAGTCTGATAAAGTAAAATTCCAATTATTAACATAATTCCCATTTTCATTGACTTTATGAAAGAAATAAGGATCATTGTAATCATTCAGTACTGATTAATATATAAGCCTCCATTTATATAATAGCATCATAAAAATCTGTAGTACTACAGAAATTATATAACAATGCAAATAAATGAATCATTTCCCTGATTTATCATTTTTAAGGATACCCTTGTTAAAATGGAATCATAAAGTATTCTATTATAGATGCATATTTTAATACTGGTAAGGGTATCTGATTTAATACTTTACGTTTTATAGAAAGGGTTATTTTACATTTCATAATTTAATTTTCTGTACTGAAAGCTCTACATCCAATCTTTATCGTTAGTATCATGTCTTGCGGAAACAATTACTGTCTGTCTTGAGTACATAAGTTCATTAACAATCTCTAGAGGTTCATATATAACGCTTATTGTTGTATGTCTGCAGTTTCATTAAACATTATCTTACCTTTGCTCAAATTCCTTTTCAGTCGTACATTTATGCTTTCTCTATTCAAATCTACTGTCATCTTTTTCAATTCCTCTCATAATTCACAAAACAGAGCTATGTCAATGGCAAATCCATATGAGTCGAGATACCTTCATGTAGTGAAAGGGATCGCTTATCGCCATGATCAGCAAAACTGTACTGGTCATGGCCAGCCATAATACATTAGTTTGCCGTCAGTGATCAAAGTAAAATCTCCCACCATCACCAGAGTACACTAGCCTGCGTAGTGATGAGAATTGCTCAAAAACCCCGATTATTGATTGCCTTGCAGCGGGCAAGAAACGGCTGCAGTTATTGTAACAGAAATACATAATTATCTGTTTCCTGACGACAAAATGTAGAGAGTACTTGAGTAAATCCCTAATAATTCTTATTGAATTAGAAAAGAAGTTTTTCGATATTGTCCTGAAGCCGTCATAAACAACAGGGAGAAATAAAAGACTGTGTTCACAGTGTTTCATATATTAGTCCTCTAGGAAGGGGAGATTTTCATTAGTGCGCTGGGATATTGGCAGACATGGAAAGCATTCTCTCTTTGTGTAATTGAGATTCTCGTTGTAACTTTTGTGAGTGATATCTTCATTACGGTCGCCTTCAGGATCATTGGAGGTTTTGACTGCTACGTTAGTATTTGATAATTGTTTTTGTAGGAAATATATTTATTAAAGACCGATTAATTGACATCAACATTTACTTTATAGTGTTTTGTCATTTCCTCTTTTTCTGTAATTAGGTTTAAATAACATTCTGGATGCAATCATATATTGTACACAAATAGTGTTCTGGGAATACTTTTTGTTACCCTACCTTTACAGGTGGCTCGTAAAGACGACATATTTTGAGGACCATTTTTGCTGGACAATATTCTGTGGTGTAAACAGACACACACACATACACCCAACCCTCCCCCCACGCCCGTCAGAAAAAGAAGAGATGAGCTCTCACTAATATTTATTTTCAAATGGGCCAGTCTCTGTCCTGATATGAAAAAAAATACAATTTTTAAGCAGAAAAAAAGAGAGAGATGAGCTCTCACTAATATTTTCAAATGAGCCAGTCTCTGTCCTGAAAAAAAAATGAAAAAAAAATTAAGCAGGACTGAGGTATGAGAATTTCTAATTGGAATCTGGAAAAAAATACAGGCTAATGTCTATGTATCTATCTTGATTATTTATTTATCCAAACACTTTGTGTATTTATAGCTACTTTGACAAACAACGGGAAGCTGCTACTTTCTTCAAACAAAACTAAATTTTAAATTATATAAAGAATTAATAGATGAAAACCTAAAAACAGCGATATACGAGAAATCCCACCATGGCTGGCCAAATGCTCCTTTCAGGATGGATAACCAAATAAGATATATATATATATATATATATATATATATATATATATATATATATATATATATATATATATATATATATATATATATATATATATATATAATCTCAAGATTTTGTAAAGTCCTGTGTTAGTATGCATTTCTTCTTAAATGTGCAAATTTGATTAAGTCTGTTCCTATGCACAGCAAGTGCATAGTTAATGTTAATGGAGACTTATCAAATGAATTTTCGATGAACAGTGAGTACTCCAAGGGATTGTATTATCACCTATGTTGTCTATCGTCCTTGTGGATTTCGTAATGCGTAAAACAGTCAGAGATGGTGGAAAACGATTGGAGTTGATTGGCGATACGAATTTAGAAGACCTAGAGTATGCTGATGATACTGTCCTTGTTAGCAGAACACCACATGATTTGCAATGCTTGGTTACCACAATGCATGAAATATCACACGAGGTTGGGTTGAAGATGATGATAACAGATTATGCAATGGTATATAAGATATCACGTGAAGGAGAAAGGATTAATGAGGTAGAATCATATAAGTATTTAGGAACTCCTTTCTCCAATACAGTGTCTTTAAAATTAGAGTTTAGAGAAAGATTGAAAAAGAAAATCATACAATGGTTAGGTTATGTAAAATCTGGAAATCAAATAGCCTGAAGTTACATATACAAATCAGACTATATATCTGTATAGTGAGATCGGTGTTACTGCATGGACATGAGTCATGGTATGACAATGAAACAATCTCTTATGAATGTAATAGATTTGAAAATAAATCCCTCAGAAGGATATTGGGAGTTGAATTGCAGGACAGGATTAGAAATATAACTATAAGAGAGGTTACTCGAGTGCCATTTGTTGATGAGATCATGATGTGGGGTAGACAGAGAAGATTTGGGCGTGCTCTTCCCGGGAGAGATTAGTTCACCAAACGTTCAGCTGGGCTACACAAGGGACTAAAGAGTTGGAAGACAAGGTCAAATGGTTGAGGACTATGACGCAAAGTAGGAATGGAGAAGTATTGAATTAAAAGCTCAGGATAGAGACGATTAGCGAAATCGAACCGAGGCCATTTGCGTCAGTAGGCGTAAGAGGAGATGATGATAATGATGATTGTCCCTTTCTCTGTCGTAGACTACGTTCAACCAAATTTCACTGTACCGAGCTGATAAAATAAATAAATACGCAAATGGATTAATAGATTGATAATGAAAATATATAACTCAGTAGACAAAAAGCTACAAAAGCAGGAGGCAAAGTCTCCATGCACTCAAGTTCTGTTCGTAAAACAATCAACAAACTCCTTGAGCAATTATCGCTCTCTCTCTCTCTCTCTCTCTCTCTCTCTCTCTCTCTCTCTCTCTCTCTCTCTCTCTCTCTCTCTCTCTCTCAACAAGTATTGTCTTTATTGTCCATATGGTCATGCACATTTGTTAATTAAGTTTGACTATTCAAATGTTAGAAAGGCCTTATCATGAAAGCACTGGAAAAAAAAATCAGTTCATGTTTCTCGCTGCCTCTGTCTTTGAATGTGTTTATGTGTGTTCGTGAGCGTCGGTCATTCTTCAGAACCAGCCAATATCCTATTTGTTTTGGCAAGTTCCCAAATGGATTACGCACCGTTCAATGTAATCAAAAGTAATGGTAAGACTATTTGGGGAGAGATAAATGCATGGATGTTTTCTGGTAAGTTTCACGAAAATTACTAAGTTAAAATGTTATATGAGAATACGCGAAGTATTGTGTTGATTGCAAATAATTAAAGGGGCGTTTCTGTCTTTATCCCGTTTAGTTATTTATAATATATTTGAGAACTGAAAAAAATATTGTGAAACTGAGTATTCGAAAGAAATGCATTTAAATCATTATCTACTTTGCAACAAAAAGATTAGAGAAAGGGAGGACCTGAATTATGAAGTGTTCATCATCATCATCATCTTCATCATCATAATAATTTTTATTATTATTATTATTATTATTATTATTATTATTATTATTATAATTACTATTTGTATCATTTTATAATAATAATAATAATAATAATAATAATAATAATCAGAAAGGAAACTATGATCTGTTACTTCATTAGTTTTTTATTATAGCAGCAGGAATTGCACATAATCTATTCGGAAAACCAAATGATTTTCTGAATATATATATATATATATATATATATATATATATATATATATATATATATATATATATATATATTTACAGTATATATATGTATATATATATATATATATATATATATATATATATATATATATACATATATATATACACACATATTTATATATGTATGTATATATATATATATATATATATATATATATATATATATATATATATATATATATATATATACACTAAACCTGCAGACCAACTTACTTATCATGTGTTCAAGGAAGTAAAAAGATGGTC
>NC_090741.1:112615559-112620559 GCF_036898095.1 Palaemon carinicauda
ATTGACTTTGGCTAGCTGTATTTTGGATCCACCTCGTTATTATTAAGTGTTTTCTCTCTTGGAATTTTCTCATGTTTAGGGCTTAGTATAGTAGCTTTAGGTTATTTTCTTGTGAGTTCCCGAGAACCATTATTTGTTGTCTTGAATATGTGTAAGTGTATTTAATCTCACAAGGTTGATTTAAGTTATTGTTCTTGTTTATAATAAATATTGTTAAGTTTTCTTGGGTCTTTGTTTCCGTCTTTCCTTATCACTGACGTATTTTTACCGACTGCAATCCATCAGAATTTAAGAACCTGCATTACAACCTGGTAGGTTGTAACAGTTGGCGACCGTGACAGGATTGCACTCGGGTGTACTCGGTGGTTTGGTTGGCGGATTGGTGCTCATTGAATTTACCAATATTTGTTATTGTTTAGTGTGTTGCCTTACTCCCCCTTTAATTTTGAAATCATGGGTGAATCTGTTTTTGATCCCGCAGAATTTTTAGGATCAGCAGATTGTCTTAGGCATCTTCCTGTGTTAAGTAAAGAGTATTTGGAGAGTTGCGCTCGCTGGTTAGGTGTCGCACTTAGGGCTGCGAACACTAGGGCCCAGTTGTTGTTAGCTGTAGAGAATAAGGTAGCTCAGGGTATGGCTGAAGGAGAGAATTTAGCTAGGGATTTTGACAGTGTTGATGATAGTGGTTCAGAGCGCGAGGATAGTATGATTGATGATGTGAGTGTGAATCCAGGCCTTTCTTTGTTTGAGGACCCCCCTCGTACTGGAACTATTTTTGAAGGAAATGCTAAATTGCCAGATAAAGCTAACGTGTCTACAAACCCATTTCTTGTAGAAAAATCTGTCCCGGAGAATGTAGTTCCAGTGCAGCCTGTGTTGTCCCAAGAGGACTATGAATATAGATTAATTTGCAAGAGGATAGAGTTAGTGAAACTTGAGTTTGAGGAGAACGAGAAGGTGCGGAGACATGAACTAGAGATGGCTAAAGTAAATTTGGAGTTGGCTAAATTGCAAAATGTTCCTAATAAATTAAGTACTCCTTGTGGTCCATATGTCGATAAATTTAATATAGGGGCAGCTTTGAAGTTAGTCCCTGTATTTGACGAAAAGATGTGCCGGAATTTTTTAAAGCATTTGAACGGGTAGCTACCAGGTTGTCTTGGCCCGCCGAGATGTGGACAGTCTTAATTCAGTGTAGGCTGGTGGGCAAGGCAATCAGGGTTTATAATTCTTTGGAGGAGGGCGTAGCCCGTGATTATGGTAAAGTAAAGGCGTTGGTCCTCAAGGCTTATGATCTTGTCCCTGAGGCCTATCGTCTAAAATTTAGAGATTTTAGCAAGCATGCTTCCATTTCATATGTTGAGTTTGCTAGGCTCAAGGAGGAGCAATTTGATAATTGGCTGAAGAGTCGTCAGGTAGTCTCTTTCTCCTCCTTGAGGGAATTGATGTTATTGGAAGAATTTAAGAAATATTGTAGTAAAGAACTGAGGATATACTTGGAAGAGGTGAAAGCCGCTAATCTAAGTAAAGCGGCTCAGATTGCCGATGAATTTATTTTAACCCATCGAGCAGGGTCCGGCAATTTTGGGTCTCAGGGTCTAGATTTCCATTCTGCCAAGCCAAATGAGGGTAATAATAAATCTAATAATGTAGCTAACAACAGGGTAAAGCATTCATGTGTTCCAACCTATTATAAGAATGAAAAGACTCGGGGAAATATTTCAAATGGAGAGCCCTCTAGATTCTTCGCCAAAAACAGGGTAGTGTCTGGTAATGTGAGCAAAGGTAATGGGACCTGTTTTTGGTGCAATAAGCCTGGACATTATCAAGCTCAGTGTAATGCCAGGAGGAGGTATCTGGAGAGAAATAATAACCATATTAACAACCCTATATCTGTAATTACCAATAAGACTGTTCCTATTACTCCCAAGGCTGAGAATCCACCGGAAACGGAAGGTAGCAATGTAAATAGTGGTGATGGCAGCAATGTAAAACCAACTGGTAATAGACCTTCATGACTCTATGATAAATATATATGGCCTGGGAGACTGGTTACGAATTCAGGAATTCTAAAGGTAAAATTTTTGCGAGACACAGGGTCAGCTCGTTCTTTAGTATTAAGGGAATCTTTAAATGGTTTAGTTGAATATTCAGGGAATTACGTGATTCTGGGAGGTTTCCCGAATACTGTGGTTTCAGCTCCATTGGTGGAAGTTGAATTATCATTCCCTGGGTATAATGAGGTAACAGAGTTGGCTGTGGTGGAGAAACTCCCTATTCCAAATATAGATGGTATTTTAGGAAATGACATGGTAGACCATAGGGGTCTGGAATTATTCCCTATTGTGACTGTGAATGCTTGTCCTGTGACGGTGGTGACTCGGGCCTCCGCTAAGGCAGCTGATTTGATAAATGATGATGACTTAGATTTAAGTAGTTTAGAAGTAGAGTTAGAAAGGCCCGGGCCAGTAGGTAGTCCTAGTAGTACTAGTAATATCTTGCAACTTGATTGGGACCGTTTAACGTTTATTGAGGCTCAGAAACAAGAGTTTGATTTTGAGTTGGGTGACACAGCCGATTTAACTAAACCGAGGTTTTGTGTAATGAAAGGTTTGTTATATCGAATTAGTCGTCCATCTACACATGATCTGAACAAAACTTCTCGAGTGGAACAAATTGTGGTTCCCTCACAATTTAGGGAGTCTGTTTTGAAGTTGTCACATGATGATTCTTTTTCTGGTCACTTTGGAGTATTTAAGACGTTCAAAAGATTAGCAAAATGTTTTTGGTGGCCAGGATTGAAATCATCAGTAAAACAATTTGTTAGTAATTGCGAGGTTTGTCAGGTGATGGGAAAGCCCAATCAAGTGATCCCTAAAGCACCTCTAAATCCCATTCCTGCAATTGGGGAACCTTTTGTGGAATTGGTTATAGATGTGGTGGGGCCTTTGCCCAGAACAAAGACTGGGTTTACTCATCTCCTGACCATCATGGACCGAGCTTCTAGATTTCCTGAAGCATTCCCAATGAAAAAGATAACTTCCAATGCAGTATTTGAGAAGCTTGTTGAATTTTTCTCCCGATACGGACTTCCTCGTAAAATTCAGACCGACTGTGGGACGAATTTTACGAGTAAGGTATTTAGGGGTAAGTGTGCTGAACTGGCCATTCAGTGCACTACCAGCGTACCTTACCATCCCGAGAGTCAGGGTGTGGTGGAAAGATTCCACCAGACACTTAAATCAGTTTTAAAAAAATACTGCTATGAACAAGGAGAGGATTGGGAGAAGGGACTTCCCTTTGCTCTCTTTGCCATAAGGAACCATCCAAATGCATCTACAGGTGTAGCTCCTTTGAGCTGATCTATGGGCACAAAGTACGTGGTCCGTTGGAAATTTTTCATGAATTGTTATCATCTGGGCAGAAAGAGGAACTTAATGTGATGAAATTTGTAGAGAATTTACGGAAAAAGTTAGCCTTTGCGTGGAAATTTGCAAGAGAAAATTTGGCTTCCTCCCAAGTAATCATGAAATCAAATTTTGATAAGAAAACCAAGGTGCGATCGTTTGAGCCTGGGGAATTGGTATTGGTGTTGAGTACAGACTCAGACAATTTCCTTGAGCCAAGGTATAAGGGGCCCTGGAAGGTTTTAAGAAAATTGTCTGAAGTGAATTATTAAATTGAAGCCCCCGGGACCAAACGAAAGTGCCGGGTCTTTCATATTAATAGATTAAAATCTTATATTTCAGGTGGTAGGGATCCTTTAGCTATAGTGTGTGAACCTGTGTCTGTAGAAGTAGTCTCCAGAGGATAACTTTGAGGACTTGGTTGGTCAGGTATCTTCTGATGCTCTCTTTAATAACGTTCAAAATCTAGAGGTTTTGAAAAGAGAGCTGGACCATCTGGAAGTTACCCAGAAAAGGGACATTATTAATTTAATCTGTTCTTTTCCAGAAATATTTCTTAGTTCGCCAGGTAGGACGAGGTTGCTTCAGCATGATGTGGATGTGGGCAGTGCTTCTCCCGTAAAGCAGAGTCCTTATCGACTAAATCCAGTGAAAAGAGACATAGTCGAGGAGGAAATAAAGTATATGCTGAAACACGACCTCATCCAACCTTCGATAAGTCCTTGGAGCTCTCCGATAGTTTTAGTTAAAAAGTCTGATGGAAAGTACAGAATGTGTGTGGATTACCGTAAAGTTAATGCCAGTACCAAAAATGACTCTTTTCCTTTGCCTCGCATTGACGACTGTCTCGATCAGATAGGGTCTGCAAAATTCATAACCAAGTTGGATTTGCTGAAAGGGTATTGGCAAGTGCCCCTGTCTGATCGAGCCCGGGAAATTTCCGCATTTGTAACTCCCTTTGGGCTTTACGAATGTAAAGTGATGCCCTTTGGGATGAAAAATGCTGCATGCACCTTTCAGAGGCTTATGAACAGAGTCATTTGTGGGTTGAAAGGCACTGAGATTTATATTGATGATTTAGTTGTTCACAGCAATGATTGGCAAACTCATATAGTAAGATTGAGAAAAGTGTTTGAAGCTTTGAGGGATGCCGGTCTTGTTGTGAACTTGGGTAAGTGTGAATTTGGTAAAGCCAAAGTGTGCTATTTGGGTCATGAGATTGGTTTGGGTCAGGTAGCCCCTAAACAAGCCAATCTCGATGCCATTTTAAATTTGAAGAGGCCGAGTAATGTCAGGGAAGTTCGGAGAGTCCTTGGAATGACGGGTTATTATAGAAGGTTTGTGCGAAACTTCTCGGACATTGCTCAGCCGCTTACTAAGTTATTGGAGAAAGGACAGAAATTTGCGTGGTCTCCTCAATGTGAGGAGTCTTTCATTAAACTCAAGCTGGTGCTGATATCAAACCCAATATTAATATCCCCTGATTTTCAGAAACCTTTCATTATCGCGGTGGATGCTAGTGATGTGGGCATTGGAGGTGTTCTCTTTCAGAGAAATGGGGCTGGAGAGGTACTTCCCGTGTCTTACTTTAGC
>NC_090741.1:112625559-112633059 GCF_036898095.1 Palaemon carinicauda
AAATACAAGCGAAGGGATACGAGGAATCAGTTGTTGTCTTTGGTATTTCTGTTTCGATAATTCTGTACCTGAGATAATCCTGCCTTGGTGAGTCAAGGTTGTAAACTTTGTCTTAGGTCAGAAAGGATTATGAACCACACCTTTATTTCTTGTTTATTTGATTCGGAGTGTTTCCTGTCTTGTTTGGCTATTATGTGTAATTTTCCATTCAACCTTGTCTCATCATCAGATGTGCTTCTTCTTCCATTTTGAGCTGCATTTCTTACGTTTCCTACCAATTCTTTCCGGAACTGAAGATGAGTTAATACCTTCAACCCTTTTGATTTCATATGAATACGATGGAGAATGAAACTATTCACTATGGCTACTTCCAAAAGGAAAAAGTAAACTTTTCTCCACCATTTCAATGATTTTTGTAGGAAGCAGTATGATGAGATGTAATGATCTGCACGATCCACTCCTCCCATGTTAGAAGTATATTCGGAGACCATCACTGGTTTTTCAATAACTTGTCCTAAATTCCCTTTCATAACACGGCGATGTTGGGTGGTTCTTGCAGTATGGTATGTAGAGCACATAATGACGTCCCTCTTATCTTTCCAAGACAGAATATGGCATCACTTATTTTTCACATACGACCTTACTGTTCCTACCGATGATCTTTTTCTCTTCTTCACTTGAGGGGGAAGGCCTTTCCTATTCGTATTTATCGTTCCAGTGATGTGAATTTTTTTCTTCAGAAGTTCCGCATGATAAATGAATTGTTTTCATCAGATGTGGAAGGAGCGGCAGACAGTTCATCGTTTTCACTTGAATCATCTTCTGATTCAGAAGTCAGTCCTAAAAAGTATTCAAAGATTTCCTCTTCGTTTTCAAGAAACTTCCGGTGTCGGAGAGACATGATTACCTCAGCAATGAGCTCGTTACTAATCAATTACAACTCGGCGAAACAAAAAGTCTGCTCTGTGTATGATCGTCTGAGTGTTGTTGTTGTTGGGGTATTAAAGCCAACACTTGTTGTTGGCACGGGCCTTTCCCTTGGTTGGCCCGTAGAACGTCTGTTGTTGTTGTTGTTGTTGGTGTATTAAAGCCAACACTTCTTGTTGGCACGGGCCTTTCTATTGTTCGGCCCGTAGGTGATCAAACACAAAAAAATAGGTACTAAGTTAAAAGATTTCCCAGCCTTACTGCTGGACACGGGCTTTTGTGTAGCAGCCCGTAGTATTTATTGCCCTAAGTAGGCAATAGTGTCACAGCAGTACCAGTCTCTCATGTCTGGATTTGCAGCCGCTCAGCTCCTTGAGCATAGCTGCAGGTGCGACCGCTCAGCCCCTTGAGCATAGTCGCCAGGTTGGCAAAGATAGGTCTTGCAACTGCTCAGCCCCTTGAGCGTGGTTGCCAGTGTGGTCGCTCAGCACCAAGAGCATGACCTTGCGGACCAAGAAGCAGGACCACTTGGAGCCGAAATGAAAGGTTTCAGTAGTAGGTAAAAGTGTTGATAGCAGTAAGTCCCAGTAAGTAGGAGAGACTGGGAGAGGAGGGAAGAATTCGAGTAGTAGGAAAAAGTGGCAGATTTAAGCATAGATGCCTATCTCTGCACCGGGGAGGGTGAAACTAAGGGACTGAGGAGGGAATGAATTACAGAGGAGGGAGTCTTAGCAAGGGAGCAGACTTTGACTAGTAGTTGCAGTACTTGGGAGATCAAGGTATCCACTGGCAGGGCCTCTGCCAGGGATAAGATGGCAGATATTGCTGGGGGTTGGGGAGAAGATTGGACAGCGCTGGAGGTTGGCTCTTCAGCTGGGCTAGCGACAGCGCTAGGTCCTTGGTCCGTGGCTGCAGTAGGGGCTCCTGGAGGGGGAGTCTCGGATTGTCGCCGGGGAGGCCTGGTTCGCTGAATCCGCTGGGGCTTCGGTGCCTGCCTTGGTGTAGCCTCAGGTTTGTTCTGTGACTGCCTTGGTGCAGCCTCAGGTTTGGTCGGTGGGGCTGCCAGTGGGGTTGGTAGCCTCTTCAAGAATTCAGGACATTTCTTGTTCCATGCATGATGGGGTCCCGCACAATTGGGACATTTTGCCTGGGTTTTTGTCCCATTTCGATGTGCATCAATGCAGTCCTGAGTGGGATGGCGGTGGCTGCAGACTCCACATATTGTAGGGTTCCTGCACTCTTCCTTATGGTGTCCATAGCGCTGGCAGTTGTAACAGCGCAATGGCTCTCGCTTTGGACTTCTGATGGGAAACTTTCCCCAGAGGCCCAAATCCAGTGCTTTAGGGACTTGCCCAATAAAGGTGACTGTTACTTCGTTGGTGGGAAGTTTGCGGTGGTCAAGCTTCCTCTCGGCTTTTGCAACATTGCTGCAGTCGGTGGCGAATGACAGTGGCATGTTGACAGGAAACCGATAGATCACTGCCTGTCTGAGTCTCTTCTCGGGGTCCAGGAGGGTCAGGGAGGGTTCCTGTTGGAGGATGTTGACGCTGGCAAGGTCCTTCGGGGATATAATTAAATCCCCTTTTAGGTTGGCCCTGGCTGTGATCTTGATGCCAGGGTTGGAGGTGGCAATAGCAGCAACTGCTGCATATGACGGTGAGCCTTCTACAGCTGCCATCTTGAATTTGGCAAGCTTTTTGGGTTGGCTGACAGGTGGTTTTGGTTCCTGAATAGGTTCCTCAGCAGCGGCCAAGTTTAGGTCCAAGCTTGGGTCGTTCTCGGTGATTGCCCGAGCCTCTATTAGGAGCTGTGAGAGGCATGGAGTGCAGTTGCAATCCTCTGGGTGCGTTTCTGTTAGTTGCGGTGGTTGGTTGTCAGTCAGGTCTAGAGCCATGGCTGAAACGTTGGTCTCAGGTTCCGGAGTTGCGGTGAGTGGAGCGTCCTCTGCTTCCATTTTTTCAGGTGTCTTCTGGACAGCTGGTGCCGGAGATGGGGTGGGTGGCTCCGGGATAGGTGGGTCTTCGGAGTCCATAGCTGGTTTGGCATGAGTGGGGGAGCTGTGGCCTACAGTGTTGCTCCAGATAGCATACACGCATGACTGGCAGTCACAGTCCCATTCAAAGGGGAGAGAGTTACTGCAACTGGGTGCAGAGACTGTCTCTTTGTACCGTGCTTGCACCCGGTATTTCCTCTGAAAAATGTTTGGATAAGGAGGCTGTGGAGGGTAGGATGGTATATCCATGTATCCTGGCCTGTGCTTTCTTTTGTAGGAGGTGGTAGATGCTCTCAAGTACCAGGCTATAGCATTGAAAACAACTGCATGTTTTCCTGTGGGAGAGCACCGTTGGGTCCCTTATTTTGAACCCTATGTGGTCTACTAGCTGCTGTCTGTAGTTCTGGTACCTCAGGCAGCGATTGCACTTGCACTGCTGAGCCCCATTCTTGCAGGGATTGATCCAGGATGGGTACAAACTCCTTCTATAAGTGCGGAGACTGTCATGACCATCATCAGCCATACTGGATGGAATTGAGCCAGTCACTGAGGTCAAAAACAGTTATTTAATTGGCAAAAAGCCAAAGTAAATAACTGGATTCTTTTCTTATATATGGCCTCTTCAACCAAAGTTGAGAGGTCCTAGTGACTATGTGGATATAAGTCCACCCATCCAGGTGTTGCCAAGTCCGGTGCTGCTGAACTTCAGAAGGCTGGAGAGCTCTTGTCGGCGCGAGAGCTGGGCCGAGACTGCGTCTGAGTGTTTGGGTACCTGGGTTTATAGGGGTATGGTATGGGATTAGCGGCTTATAGCGACCGAGAGGATTGTCAACCCTGAATAACGCGAAACAAATAGTAAATTTGGCTATTTCCCCACGTTTTTGCGCCGAATAACATCGTGATATCTGCTCTTCATTTAGCCAGTTTTTCTAAGAAAAAAATTGACACATAAAACACGTTTTTTTGTTCACAAAAATAACATTTCTTGAAAGATATAAAACCAACTGTTATTCTGGAATTCTTACAAGAAGGAAACATCATTAGTTGGCCTCCTAAAGCAATTATAAAACGTGCCGGCTGGGAGCCGGGCTTCGGTCGGAACCTACTATTCGGAAAAGCCGGCTGGGAGCCGGACTTCGAGCGCAAAGGGTTAAACTGATAAGTTTCCTCATTTGTTTACAGGAAGACACTGTAGATTACCATAAAGTTCACGTGACCGAGAACTATGCATAATTTAGCTAAAACAACCCAACACTAAGTAAACAATTCATATGGCCGAGCATAGACTCGAACCAGCAAACTACCACACAACAAACCTTAACATTAACCATCGCGATAACTAGACAACACACATAATATATACAGTTAATCGTTTGGCATCAACATTGCTCGACCTCTAAATCGTATGATTTACAGAAAAATATAGGATGCACAAATAACATTTCATGTCATACTACAATACGTGAATAGAACATGAATAAAACAAGCTTAAAGAACGAACATTAAAACGATAAACACAAAAAAAAATAAAAATGAGTTTGACAAACCGATATGAACTAGAAATATCAATGTAATATAGTGTCTCTGGATAATATCTATAACACTTGATCTTCTTTTGGAAGCAAGAGTACGAGCTTGCTCACTGGTCTGTGCAGTTCAGAAGATTGGGTTTGAAGTTTGACGCTTCTCACAACACCTTTGGAGTCTGGCAGTACCTCTGTTATACGTGCTAGTGGCCAGTGAAGTCTTGGCGTGTTCTCGTCTTTCAGGAGCATGATGTCACCTTCCCGTGTATTTCGTTGTTGTTTGTTCCTTTTGGGGCGTTGCTGCAGGCTGACTATGTACTCCTTTTTCCATCTACTCCAGAACAAGTCCGACAAATATTGTACTCTACGCCACCTTTTTCTGGAGTACACATATTCTGGTTGCGAAGGTCCTGGTATTAACCTCTTCGGTGACTTCATATGGAGGATTTGACTCGGACTTAGTGGTCCCATGTCGTCAGGATCATCAGAACAGGTCGTGATTGGTCTTGAGTTCACAATATATTATACCTCGCAGAGTAGCGTGCGAAATGATTCGTCATCGAGGCGAGTCCCAGGGTCGAAGAATATCACAGATAGAACTTTCCGAATGGTACGGATCTGGCACTCCCATACGCCGCCCATGTGCGATGCCATAGGTGGGTTGAGTTTCCAGTCGATATTCATGTACAGTAGTTTGTTTTGGATTTTGTTTTGGTTCAGATCTGACAAGCCTTTTTCAGCTCTTTCCGTGTTCCGATGAAGTTGGTCCCGTTGTCACATCGGATTTCTTGTACCGTACCTCTGCGGGCTATGAAGCGTTGCAGGCAGTGAATAAAGGAATCTGTTTCGAGGCTGTTAGCAGCTGCGAAATGAATGGAGCGACTGACAAGACAGGGGAATATGACGCCGTAACGTTTGAGCTCCTTGCGGCTCTCCTTTATAATGAACGGCCCGAAAAAGTCTGCGCCTGTGAATGTAAATGGTGGAGCTGGCTCGAGACGATCTTGAGGTAAGTCGGACATTTTTTGCTCTTGGCATGGCTTTCTCCTTTTTATGCACGTTATGCATTTGTGGAGTTGACGTCGGACAGCAGAGTTGTTTGAAACAATCCAAAAGCGTTCTCTAATTGCTGCAATGGTGTGATTTCTACCAGCATGGCCAAGTTTCTCATGAGCATCTCGTACGATTAGAGTGGTGACATGCGAATGTTGTGGCAGTAGCATAGGATGTTTCACATCAGAGTCCATTGCGGCTTTCGAGAGGCGTCCTCCTACTCGCAGAGTTCCGTCGATGAGCACTGAGTCGAGACGGAATATTGTACTTGTTTTTGGTAGCGAGTGTTCTCTCTTGTCTTCTTTTGTAGTTGTTTTCTTGAGTTTCTCGACCTCGTTTGCAAAGGTGATCTTTTTTATAAAGCAAACGATTGCCTTTTCAGCCTTCTTCATGAATGTAGTATCCTCTGGAGACAATCCTTTCTCTCCAGGATACCTTGCTATCCGGCTATCAATAAAGTCACTTTCCAGAATATTCAGTATTCTGTTTGGGGAGAGAATTTCAGTAGCCTGCTCAATGTCCTCGGTCACAATGCGATTACTGTTTACTCGATGTGTAGACGTTACGCTGTTGTCCTCTACCGCAGAGCTGACTGTCCATCCGTGACGATACTGCAGAGCTTATGGGCCTTTGCCGTCTGTTGATATGATTTTCAAAGGCTCCATTGCTAGTGGGTAATTACTGCCAATCAGTAGACTTGTCTATTTCAGGAATCGATTTTGCCACGTCGTGAAGATATGGCCAGCGTCTTAACAGTTCTGGACGGGGTATTTGATCATGGCTCACTAGAATTTCTTGTCTGGAATACGTTTTTGGAAGCAGTATACCATTCTGGCCGTTTATATCACTGACGACGAGATCCTGGACAAGGTAGATTTTGACTATGCTCTCCCCATGCATAGTTTTCAGACGCAGATTTGTTTGAACACCGGAAGCTTGCAAGTCGTCTTTCAGTTCATCTGATAGGAAGCACCCTGTGCTTCCTGGGTCATAGAGGGCGTAGGTGAGAACTTCTCAGTTGGTTCCCCTCTGTTTTATACGAACAGGTATTATTGCTTGAAGAACCATTGAGGAATCATGAGAAATAACGTTGCTGGTAGCTGTATCTGGAGGGTATTGGCTGGATTCCTCTGTACGGTTTTGAGAATATGAAGATCTGTCAGAGTAGTCTGACCTCCAAGGTAGTTTGAAGCCATCTATATGGATGGCCGTAGGATGACCTTTGCCACATTTGTGACATTTTCGCTTGTTCATGCACCCCTTCGATGTATGATTCAGACCATAGCAACTGAAGCATCTACGCTGCTCTATAATAAACTTTCTTTTCTCATCGAGAGATTTCTGCCTGAAATCAGCACAGTTATCCAGATCATGATTTTTGCTGCAGTAAAAACAGGAGGGCGACCTAAAACCACGAGTTCTACTTTGGCTCTCATGATTAACTTGGATAGCAAATGCAGATTCTGTTGCTTTCCCTTTTGATGGTTTACTATAATTCAGTTCTCTATGCATTGCTTCTTTGCCAAACACTGTGTCATTGACACATTCTGCTGCGTTAATAACAAACTGGACAATGTCACCAAAGCACGAAGACCTGTTCTCGAGGAGTCTGCGGTTTGTGGTTTTTTCGCGCCATTTATTCTGGAGATAACTTGGCAATTTCTGGACCACCACCTGCAGGTTTGGTGCATGATCAAGAACAGCTAGGTTAGTAAGTGTTTGCATGGCGCTGAAGCATTTTAGCAAGCAATGCGAATATCTTTTCAGACATTTCCCTTCGTCAGGTTTTATTGGCTTCCACTCGTTTAGTTGTTTCAAGTAGGCCAGGGATACTTTATAAGGATCACCATACTCTTGTTGTAGCAACTGTCTTGCCTGACTATAGCCTTGGTCTGCCTGCATGTATATACAGCTGCTGATGAGGTCCTTAGGTTCACCGTCGATATGCTGTAGAAGGTAGTAAAGTCTGTCACTGCTACTGGCTGTTCCAGAGGAGAACCT
>NC_090741.1:112638059-112643059 GCF_036898095.1 Palaemon carinicauda
TTACAGAGAGAGAGAGAGAGAGAGAGAGAGAGAGAGAGAGAGAGAGAGAGAGAGAGAGAGAGAGAGAGAGAGAGATAAAATCAGAGACATATGTCCCTGTGTGAAGTGTGAGTAGATTTTTCATTCTTACGAATTCATCATTGGTACAATAACCAGTTTATTTGTTATGTATATTATCAATATCATATATGAATGAGATAAGAAATCCGCAGTTCTTGGCAATCCTCCTCTGAGATCCGCAGAAAATCCTTGCAAATCTCTTTGGGTGAGTTGGGAGGGAGAGAGAAATCGACTTCAGTTTGAAAAACAAACCAAATACGGATTTAGACTTAAATCCTTTTCTCTGTCAGACGAACACCGTTTGTATTCTAAACAGTTAAAAGATCAAAGAAAGAATGAAATTTTAAAATTGGCTAAATAATTATAAGATAGCACGCTTTATGAATTATTCATTTATCAAATGTTTAAACAATACAGTTATCTTTACATGGATAGTTTGAATGTTTATTATATGGATGCATATACGAGTAGTTTACGCAAAGAAAAAAAAATCACACTTCATATGAGAACTATCATGGCTTTTTCGAAAGGCAGAACTAAAGGATAGAATTTTCAGTCCTTTGGAAGCTGAGTTCTTTCCCAATGAGTCCACAACTGTCACAATCTAGAGTTTCAGCTACTGACTTTTAGTGACATCTTACATTAGAGCAAGAACCTTTTTTGGTTTCTACAGACCAACAGAAAACTATGCTTTGATTTTTAACATAATTTCATTAGCTTTTCAGGAATATATAGAAACTATTTAACTTCTATTTTTAAATAAAGCATTTCCACCTTTGGCATGTCTGGCAGACATAATGGAGCAGATAATTTGTCTGGCTTAGGCCATTCTGAACTCCTTGAGATATGTAAAAGTATATAAATTTGGTTTCAAGTGGTACCAAGAATGTTTGATATAGCCTATTTGTAGATTAATTTTCTTTTTCTGTCGGCCTGATTCAGCAGTGATTTTGTTTGGAATGGACCATTTCTTAACTAGTGTGATGTGTATGCTACCCTGAAATATCGTGTATATGGTACGTATCTACGTTTGACCAAGTTGATTATTTTGTCCCCTTTGGAGGTTCCCAGGGCTCTAACACAGCAATTTGTCCCCGCAAAACGTCCAGGCCTTCATATGCCCAATCATTTTATACGTGACCCAGTAGGCATACTCCACAATTAGTACCACGTTCCTATGATCAGACTCCACCTGGCTACCTGTCTAAAGCTAATTAGATAAAAACAAAAAAACAAATGGAAATTTTTTTAGATTTGTTTCCATTGTGACTACCTACTGAATTATTTGTTGAAGAAGTTTACTGCTAATAAAATGTATGCTATCACTGAGTAATACGAATATTTGAGGCTTATGAAAACTGATAATTTTTTTTTTAAATGTTTTGATTTCTGTGAAATTGCACAATGTAAATACTGCATCGGTGTAAAAAAAAATGTAATGGTTGTCTTGCGATTTGAAATACTGTCCTAGTACTTTTCAGAGTTTTTGGTTGTGTTGTAGATTTCACCATTTACAACACAATATGGAATTTTGCTTAATGTTTTAAAATCAATAATTTTGAGTATATGTCTTCATAATAGTTTAAGGCTTATTATATTTGCCATATAACATGCTGCTATATAATTGAAAGCAACTTTATTCCTTATTAATCTGAATATTTGCAGTAGTACTATAACTGATTGATGGTTGTGTACCAATCGTGTGTCACAAGATCGTTTATAGTAACGACAATTCTCTTTTTTGTATATATTATCATTTGTATCTTCATTCTCCCCTCGCACACTGACAGCAACTTGCATCAACCTGTCTTTCTATTTCTCATTGTTAACTGTTAACAGAACCGGTTGCCGGTTGGACAAGAAATAGCATGTTGTATTAGGTGATCTTGCCGAGACCTAGTGAGTATATAAACTTGATTTGTCTTTAATAAAGTACTCAGTTGCATTCATCTCGCCTTTGGCTCGCAACCTACTCTTGGCTCGTCACAGTTGATATAAGTACACAACTATAACCGAGTTTCATATTGTATAAATACAATAAGCATCAAGCAAACCGTGAACATCATGATTAGTGTTACAGATTGGAGTTCAAAAGTCTCATTTAACGATAATTGGCAGCGTCATCAATAAGATGCAATCTATTACTGGTAATGCTATTAGTGCTGATTCATCGTTAATTATATTATAGATTAGTAGCGATTGGAATATATTTTCATCGTTTACTAAAAGTAACTTGGTAACATTCTTTTACATTACATATTTGGTATCATATCTGTGGTGGAATTTTGAAAATGATTAGATTTTTCTTATTAGAGATTAATTTTTTATCCTACAGTAAAAATTCATAAAGTTATTATTTTTCTGACGAAAAATATTAACAGGTAATCTAACTTTTATTACATCACAGAGTAGGTTATAGGGATTAATTATTATTTGGAATTCTGATATCTTCTTCCACTTCCAATAACGGAGTTAATAACAGAGTGGTTTTATATTGTGTATTAAAGAACCCGTGTAAAAAATTTTTACTTCTGTATTGTTTGTTATGTTGAGTGTCTATATAAAATATGTTGGTGAGTCAGTTAAGATAAACAAAAAATTATTTGGCTCGGAATATAAATAACAATTGACATTTTTTTTATTTTTTTTACTATGAACTGAACAATCGAGAGAAGAGTCTATTGAATTTCTTAGATAATTGGAATAATATTTGATATACGTAAAAAAGAAATATTTTCTTTTCATATTTATAACAAGAAAAGTACATTCAACGTCTATCACTTCTTCCACAGAAAAAAAAACTGAGCCCTAAAACCAAATGTAACAGTCAAGAGATCCCCTTTTAAACTCTCTTTTGTGTCGTAAGTAGTTCCCCTTTTCACGTGTGAGCTCGGCTAATTCAAACGAGGATGAAGAAGAAGAGGCAGCAACAAAAACAAAGGAGTCTTTTCCCCCGGGTGTCGGGGATATCTTAAGCCTAAGGTCCGAAAAAAAGGAACCTGACAGAGTGGGACTTTTAAACTACAATTTTTAGTGTGGGGATGAGTGAGGAGAAAGATGGGGAATATTTTTCGGATTGGATAAGGATAGGGAAGTGGTGAATATGGGGAAAGGAAGAGTACCACTGGATACAATCCAGTTTATAGCCCCAGGGCAGGTACTCGGGATGGGAAAGAATAAGGAAAAATTGAGAAAGAGTAGTACAGGAGGAGAATAAAAGAGAGGGGCAGACCCTCATGCGATGTTTGATAGTATTAGAAGCATGAAGAGTCCACTGATGTGTTGGAGAAGAGGTGGAGGAGGAGCAGGAGCAGGAGGAGAAGGAAAGAAGGACAAAAACGAGGTACCAGAGAAGAGAAAAGGACAGGAAAAGTTGAGCTTCCTTCCCCTAACGACTTTCGTTGACTCTGTTTCTTAACAGAATTTACAATCAAAGATCGTTTATTCCGTCGACATATCTCTATTTGTTTCTTATTACCTTTTGTCCTTATTTATGGTGGACGAAGAACATTTGTCATTTGTTTAAGTCTGCGGTTTGCTCTGGTTTCTGTATGCGGTATTGTTTATTGACTTTCATTTATATGTTTTTCTTATAAAATTCTGTACTTGAATGGTTGGTGAGATTGATTAATATGTGTTTTGTGTTGTCAATGGTACCAGTAGATTGGGTTTGTGCATGTATTGTACCACTATAAAAGGGTAAGGGAGATGTGCATAAGTGTTGTAATTCAACAGGTATTAGTTTGTTGAGTGTAGTTCGAAAAGTGTATGGTAGAGTAATGGTTAATAGGATTTAGGATAAAACAGAGAATTCAATCTTAAAAGTACAGGGTAGTTTTAGAAGAGGTAGGGGTTGTATGAATCAGATTTTTACAGTTAGGCAGATATGTGAGAAATATTTAGCAAAAGGTAAGGTGTATGTTGCGTTTGTGGATCTGGAGAAAGCGTATGATTGAGTTGATAGGGAAGCAATGTCGAATGTGATGAGGTTATATGGAGTTGGTGGAAGGTTGTTGCAAGCAGTGAAAAGTTTCTACAAAGGTAGTAAAGCATGTGTTAGAATAGGAAATGAAGTGAGTGATTGGTTTCCGGTGAGAGTGGGGCTGAGACAGGGATGTGTGATGTCGCCGTGGTTATTTAACTTGTATGTTGATGGAGTAGTGAGAGAGGTGAATGCTCGAGTGCTTGGACGAGGATTAAAACTGGTAGACGAGAATGACCATGAATGGGAGGTAAATTAGTTATTGTTTGCGAATGATACTGTACTGGTTGCAGACACAGTAGAGAAGCTTGACCGACTAGTGACGGAATTTGAAAGGGTGTGTGAGGGAAGGAAGTTGAGAGTTAATGTGGGTAAGTGTAAGGTTATGAGAAGTACGAGAAGGGAAGATGGTGCAAGGTTGAATGTCATGTTGAATGGAGAGTTACTTGAGGAGATGGATTAGTTTAAGTACTTGGGGTCTGTTGTTGCAGCAAATGGTGGAGTGGAAGCAGATGTACGTGAGAGTGAATGAAGGTTGCAAAGTGTTGGGGGCAGTTAAGGGAGTAGTAAAAAATAGAGGGTTGGGCATGAATGTAAAGAGAGTTCAATATGAGAAAGTAATTGTACCATCTGTGATGTATGGATCGGAGTTGTGGGGAATGAAAGTGATGGAGAGACAGAAATTGAATGTGTTTGAGATGAAGTGTCTAAGGGGTATGGCTGGTGTATCTTGAGTAGATAGGGTTAGGAACGAAGTGGTGAGGGTGAGAATGGGTGTAAGAAATTAGTTAGCAGCTAGAGTGGATATGAATGTGTTGAGGTGGTATGGCCATGTTGAGAGAATGGAAAATGGCTGTCTGCCAAAGAAGGTGATGAATGCAAGAGTTGATGGGAGAAGTACAAGAGGAAGGCCAAGGTTTGGGTGGATGGATGGAGTGAAGAAAGCTCTGGGTGATAG
>NC_090741.1:112668059-112673059 GCF_036898095.1 Palaemon carinicauda
TTTTCGGTAATGATAACAGAAAAAACTACAACACATAAAATTTACTTGTACTGCCTTATTGTAATTCGTTTAAAGAAAATTCCTTAACTGTTGAAAATTTTCAATGTAAATGTAGCATTCTTTGAAGGATATTTTCTTTTAATTAATGTTGGGAGTTTAGGAGTAAGCACTTGATCCTTGGCACATAAATGCAAACATCATTCCTTCATAAACTGTTGTTTTCATTTTAGATATAATATTGCATCTAATTTGATGGTGCCTACTTTCAAAATTTACCCTATGCTGAGTAGCTGAGCATTGTGATGTCAATAACTGTTGTGTTCTATTGTATATTCTTCTTAAAAATTCCGACGACTTAAAATCGATGTACCATATAAAGAAAATCATTATCAAATAAGAGGGATATATATCCCTTTTATGTTAAAACTTGTGAACAATAGAATTCTAACTGTGTTCTAACTTATCAAATATATTCCTTATTCCCCTTATCTTTTTTTAATTTATTCCCATTTCGATATTTGAAAGATCATCCAGATTTAACGAAAATATTTTTGGAGGAAAACAAAAGATTAACTTAGTTATACAGGAAATTATTTTTCGTTGTGCAAATTCGATGCTTTTTAAAAACTGTGCAGTACATCTACCTCATTCTACCTCACATTAATTAGCCTCTGTTTAAGATGGAATAAACAGTTGGAAAAAAAATGAAATATTCCACAGGAAAGAACGATAACAGATTTTCTTTTATCAATATTTTCTGATGAAATATTATATTTCTTTCATTTTACCTTGTTTTGAGTATTGCTTTCTTTTCTTAATATGTTAGATTGAAACGAGTGTTCTTATAAATTTCTTATTCTTGATATTCTCTGGCTCTGTTATTCAGTTGGCTCTTCATGCATGTTGCTTAAGATTTTTCCTAACTCTGACTATCCTTTGCATTCAAATCTTCACAGACTTTACCATCCTGTGCACAGCATTAGTTATGCAGTTAATTCAAACAGTAATGCTTTCTCCGTCATAAGGCTCAATGCTACACAGTTTTCTTAAAGTTTTATTCTACAGCAGTAGTGACATGATTATGGAATGATCTTCCACCTTGGGGAGTTGAATTGGTTGAACTTCAGAAGATCAAACTTACTGTGAATGTTTTTAAGTTTAACAGGATGACATAAATCTTCCTTCATAGTTATATGTGACATATCTATTCTAACGTTGTTACTCATCTCAAAATATTTCATAATAATTATTCATTACTTCTCATGAGGTTTATTTATTTACTTATTTCCTCTTCTCAGTGTGCTATTTTGTTTTCCTGTTAAAGCTCTTGGGTAAGATGACTTCTTAGCCTTTTATCGTTATATCAGCCCATTTTCCCTCTCTTCAACTTTCAATAGTTTTCCATTTTATTGTACTGCATTGCTCAAATAACATGTTCCTGACTCCAGCTGAGAGTATGATCTTTCTCTTTGTATTTTTCCCTCCTTATCAATTTATATAGCATATCACTATTTTCAAAGCGTCAATATACATAGGAAATTCGGGCAAAATACGGATTTTGTATTGACTATTCGTCTCACAATTAAGAAAAAAAAAGATAAAAAAAACATTCCATAGGCTTTGAATTTCCAGGCCTTGAAAGTAAAGTACAATCTAACTGATTTTCAATCCGAGGAAAAAGATCATTGATACGGACATATAAACATAAACAATATTGTGTGCATTCAGTAACCGGTTTGTGAATTAGGATTTTTCAGTATATATAAGAATTCAGGTAATAATAATAATAATAATAATAATAATAATAATAATAATTTATTGATGCTAGATATAAGTGCAAATTACCTATGTAATTATTGATATGTAACATTTAGTCTGATAAAGTAAAATTCCTAATTAATAACATAATTCACATTTCCATGTACTTTATGAAAGAAATAAGGCCCATTGCAATCATTCAGTACTGATTAATATATAAGCATCCACTTATATAATAGCATCATAAAAATCTGTTGTATTACAGAAATGATATAACAATGCAAATAACTGAATCATTTCCCTGTAGCGGAACTTAGAAGCCTTATTCCCAGTTGAACGTTCGACTCATTATCCAAATAGGCTCACTTAGCCTGATTTATCATTGTTAAGGATACCCTTATTAGAATGGGATCATAATATATTCTATTATAGATGCATATTTTGATATTGGTAAGGGCATCTGATATAATACTTTCCGTTTTATAGAAAGGGGCATTTTACATTTCATAATCTCATTTTCTGTACTGAAAGGTCTACATCCAATCTTTATCGTTAGTGTCATGTCTTGCGGAAACAATTACTGTCTGTCTTAAGTACATATATTCATTAACAATCTCTAGAGGTTCGTCTATAACGCTTATTGTTGTGTGTCTGCATTTTCCTTAAACATTATCTTACCTTTGCTCAAATTCCTTTTCAGTCGTACATTTATGCTTTCTCTATTCAAATCTTCTGTCATCTTTTTCAATTCCTCCCATAATTCACAAAACAGAACTATGTCAATCGCAAATCCATATGAGTCGAGATACCTTACCGTGGTGAAAGGGTTCGCGTATCGCCATGATCAGCAAAACTGTACTTATCATGGCCAGCCATAATACATTAGTTTGCCGTCATTGATCAAAATAAAATCTCCCACCATCACCAGACTACAATAGCCTGCGTAGTGATGATCATTGTTCAAAAACCCCGATTATTGATTGCCTTGCAGCGGCCAAGAAACGGATACATTTGTTGTAACAGAAATACCTAATCATCTGTTCCTTGACGACAAAATGGAGAGAGTAGTTGAGTAAATCCCTAATAATTCTCATTGAACTAGAAAAATTAAAACACCTCATTAAGAAGTTTTTCGATATTGTCCTGAGGCTGTCATAAAGAACAGGGAGAAATAAAAGACTGTGTTCACAGTGTTTTATATATTAGTCCTCTAGGAAGGGGATATTTTCATTAGTGTGCTGGGATATTGGCAGACATGGAAAGCGTATTATGCTCTGTTTTTGTGATTGAGATTCTCTTTGTAACTTTGTGAGTGATATCTTCATTACGGTCGCCTTCAGGATCATTGGAGGTTTTGACTGCAACATTAGTATTAGATAACTGTTTTTGTAGGAAATATATTTATTAATGACCTATTAATTGACATAAACATTTACTTTATAGTGTTTTCTCATTTTCTCTTTTTTCTGTAATTAGGTTGAAATGACATTCTGGATGCAATCATATATTGTACACAAATAGTGTTCTGGGAATACTTTTTGTTACCCTACCTTTACAGGTGGCTCGTAAAGACGACATATTTTGATGACCATTTTTGCTGGACAATATTCTGTGGCGTAAACAGACACACACACACCTCCCCCTACGCCAGTCGGAAAAAAAGAAGAGATGAGCTCTCACTAATACTTTCAAATGAGCCAGTCTCTGTCCTGATAAAGAAAAGAAAAACCCAAATTTTAAGCAGGACTAGGGTATGAGAATTTCTAATTGTAATCTGGAAAAAAATACAGGCTTCTGTCTATGTATTTATCTTGATTATTTATTTATCCAAACACTTTGTGTATTTGTAGCTGCTTTTACAAACAATGGGAAGCTGCTTCTTTCTTCAAACAAAATTAGATTTTAAATTATATAAAGAATTAATAGATGAAAATCTAGAAACAACTATAAACGAGAAATCCCTCCATGGTTGGCCAAATGATCCTTTCAGGATGGATAACCAAAAAAAATATAATATATATATGTATATATATACATAACTATATATATATATCTATATATATATATATACACATATATAAATATACATATATATATATATATATATATATATATATATATATATATATATATATACACACATGTAAATATATATATATATATATATATATATATATATATATATATATATATATATATATATATATATATATATATATATATATATGCATACATACATACATACATATATATATATATATATATATATATATATATATATATATATATATATATATATAGCCTATATACAGTATTATTATTATTTTTATTATTACTTGCTAAGCTACAACCCTAGTTGGAAAAGCAGGATGCTGTAAGGCCAGGGGCTCCAACAGGGAAAATAGCTCAGTGAGGAAAGGAAACAAGGAAAAATAATATATTTTAAGAAGAGCAACAATATTAAAATAAATATCACTTTATAAACTATAAAAACTTTAACAAAACAAGTGGAAGAGAAATAAGATATAAGATAGAACAGTGTGCCTGAGTGTACCCTCAAGCAAGAGAACTCTAACCCAAGACAGTGGTAGACCATGGTACAGAGGCTAAGGCACTACCCAAGATTAGAGAACAATGGTTTGAATTTGGAGTGTCCTTCTCCTAGAAGAGCTGCTTACCATAGCTAAAGAGTCTCTTCTACCCTTATAAAGAGGAAAGTGGCCACTGAACAATTACAGTGCAGTAAGAAGAATTTTTTGGTAATCTCAGTGTTGTCAGGTGTACGAGGACAGAGGAGAATATGTAACGAATAGGGCAGACTATTCGGTGTGTGAATATGTAGGCAAAGGGAAAAGGAACCGTAACCAGAGATAAGGATCCAATGTAGTACTGTCTGACCAGTCAAAAGACCCCATAACTCTCTAGTGGTATGGATTTCTTCTTAATTGTGTAAATTTGATCAAGTCTGTTCATATGCACAGCAAGTGCATAGTTAATGTTAATGGAGTCTTATTAAATGAATTTCCAATGAACAGTGGATTACTCCAAGGGATTGTGTTATCACCTATGTTGTTTATCGTCCTCGTTGATCTTGTAATGCGTAAAAAAGTCAGCGATGGTGGAAAAGGATTGTAGTTGATTGGTGATACGAATTTCGTAGACCTAGAGTATGATGATGATACTGTCCTTGTTAGCAGAACACCACATGATTTGCTATGCTTGGTTACCACAATGCATGAAAT
>NC_090741.1:112678059-112693059 GCF_036898095.1 Palaemon carinicauda
TTAGAGAGCTCTAACAAATGCAAGCGGAAGGGCATGGTACAGAGGCTATGGTATTACCCCAGACTAGAGAACAATGGTTTGATTTTGGAGTGTCCTTCTCCTAGAAGAGCGGCTTACCATGGCTAAAGAGTATCTTCTACCCTTACTAAGAATAAAGTAGCCACTGAACAATTACAGAACAGTAGTTAACCCCTTGGGTAAAGAAGAATTGTTTGGTAATCTCAGTGTTGTCTGGTGTAAGAGGACAGAAGAGAATATAGAAAGAATAGGCCAGACTACTCGGTATATGTGTAGGCAAAAGGAAAGTGAACCGGAACCAGAGAGAAGGATCCAATGTAGTACTGTCTGGCCAGTCAAAGCAGCCCATAACTCTCTAGTGGTAGTATCTCAACGGGTGGCTGATGCCCTCTCAAACCTAGAAGAAATATAGCATTAATGTTTGTTATATCCCGATATGTACTTCATTCAGAAATTCTTCTGGAGATATCTTTCTATGATGTCCTTCCTTATGATGTATGTGTGTTGGGGGGGATGAGAGACGTTTGCTGACGCACCACCCTACACCCGCTCTCTCCTACAATATCTCCCAACATTATGCTGCCTGGGAATGGAGGAAGAAGGAAACTGAATAGAAAATGTCACTTCCGTTTTAACTTTGTGAGAGTTTTCATACATTCGCCTACGCTGCAATTTCAAATTCTGAGGGTCCATTTCACCTATTCATATTTTCTTATAATGTAACCTTCATTTTAGCTTTAGAGCATTGTTTTCTTTACAGAAAATTAACCAAAAAATTTTCCTCGAAGTTAACCAAAAATTTCAATTCATTTAACTTCAGAGCAATTAAAAACAACCAAGCTAATATGGGTACAATAAATATCAGACTGATTCTTTTTTTTATTATTATTATGATTATTGCTAACAGGGCAGTAAACCCCAGCAGGAAGAACAGAACGCTACATGCCCAAAGGATTCTCCTGGGAGAAGAAAAAAGGATACAGAGAAGGAAAGGTATTTTCTCTGGTAAAGTAGAGTGGAACCTTGAGACACAAAGATAAAAGAATATTGAATCTGTTTGGTAGATGGATGCACATTGTAAAGATTCGTGTAACGAAGGAAGAGTTGACAGTATTCCTCAAAACTGGACTTCCTGTCTCGAAAAGGATTCGAAAAGACTTCCCTTTTCGTATTATTATTAAAGTTAATTACATGATTTCATGGATGATCTTACGGACAGAGTTCAATTCAGAACCGCCAGCGAGCCCTCCCCTTCTTCTCACATAGTGAGCCATGCGCAGTCAGGGTGTGGGTTTCCTCTGTTTGTATAAGTGGACATTAAATTCCGTACAAAACTGATGTTGACTTCTATTCAAGATAAGGCCTATGCCAATATTTGGTTGAGGCAAACGAGACTGGCAAACAGTCGTTGGACGACGTTGAGAATATTTAGGTGGTTTTGAAGCGAGAGAGAGAGAGAGAGAGAGGAGAGAGAGAGAGAGAGAGAGAGAGAGAGAGGAGAGAGAGAGACGGATGATGGCGATGCTGCATTTGCTTGAGGTCGACATGGATTTCAGTGAGAGGAGGCCGTCTATCCGTTCATTAGCATTACTACTCTTCTCATTTTCCAGATATTTTTCTCGTTATTAATTTGTCATTAAAAAAAAAAAAAAAAAAAAAAAAAAAAAAACACGACGATAAATTTATGTACTGAAAACAACTAAGGGGATCGGAAATAAAATAAGATAGATATTTTGTATGATAAATTTATAAATTGCAAACATCTGCTATAAATTCTATCATAAAGTTTTTGGAATGAAGGCATGCAATTTCTATAGTAAAAAGCAAAAAAACCAAATAAATCAATAATAAGTTTAGTATTGCGGAAAAAAAACTTGTTGATGTTGAATATGAGGTTAATTCCACCAAAGCATGGGCAATAAAAAAAAATCTTGTTCAAAATTATTGTTTGGGTAAAGTGGCTAAAATCGAGAGAGAGAGAGAGAGAGAGAGAGAGAGAGAGAGAGGAGGAGAGAGAGAGAGAGAGAGAGAGAGAGAGAGAGAGAGAGAGAGAGAGAGGGGGGGGGGGGGGGGTGGATTGTATTGTTCAGGTAGGAGGAGAGAGGTGGGCTGGGTTTAGAGAGTAACCTAATGAAGACTGTCCGAATATCTGGAATCTCTTCCAACTGTCAATAGTATGTAGCTCACTCAAACACTTCTTGGAATGCACTATGCAATCAGAAAATAGTGCAATAGGTACTTCAAAATTGCTAAAGGATCGTGGAATCAAATCAATGAATTGAGACATATTAATAAGTTTATAATGATAAGAAAAACTCAATGGGAATGGATTATTGTCTGTAACCTGAAAAACCGTTGCCTCTTACTCTAGGGATTTGCACTCAGTTCCTTTCAAATTTAGACTCGACAAGTATTTTATAAATCAATCATTATAAAACTTAATATAAACTTTGAAGGAATTCTCAAATATCAAATTTGAATGATAGAATCTTGGTTTCCAGTTAGTCTTCGAGGAAACATAAATGATAGAACAAATGGTAGAAAATATCAGTATATGAGGAAAGACGCGTGTTTTTCCAAAATCATGCCTCGTAGCTGTATCACACACAAACACACGCACCCCTCTCTCTCTCTCTCTCCTCTCTCTCTCTCTCTCTCTCTCTCTCTCTCTCTCTCTCTCTCTCTCTCTCTCTCTCTCTCTATATATATATATATATATATATATATATATGTGTGTGTGTGTGTGTGTGTGTGTATGTATCATAAAGATGGAACAAATAATATACAAAGTATTAAAAAGTTATTGTTTGCATAAGTAGCCCTTGCTATAAGATCATTCAGAGACCTAATAAAGATGATAACTATTATGTAGGTACCATCAATGTTAACTTGATGTTTAATTGATCTGTTAATAACATTAACTTTTATGGAAAGTAAAAACATCTGGATAAGCTCCTTCTACTCTCGTACTAAAGTCAAAGGCCATTAGTTCGAGGAGCACGTCGGGATATGAGTTATTCATACGAAAATCAGTTTAATCGGTTTCTTTGACTTTTTATTAACTTATGATTCACTTAAAAACCTGACATTTGAATTATGGCTTAAGCATATAAACTATAGGATTTAATGGCCAATAAAAAGTCAGGCGCCGAGATTAATTTTGTACTGACTCAGCAACTGCATCAATAGATGATGATGGTCATTTCATTCTCGTTTTCTCTTTCCAGAAAAAAGGATTTATGGAACTACTAACGATCTAAGAAATTATTGGCTTTAGATTCATAAATTGCTGTTAATTGTTTCTTGTCCACCTGATTTTTATTTGATATAGATGAAAATAAATGATATTGTATGTAAAAATAGAGCTGGAGTAATTGTGAACAGCTCTTAAATCGCTTAAATGAAATTACACTTAAGAAATTATGTAAAAGAACGTCCAAATATATAATGTTAATTTAAAGAAAGTAATTAACGCAAATATAAAGCATATATTTTGTTCCAACATCTTCAAAGAGAGAAGCGTTAGCACAGTAGCAGAGTTGCGCTTATGGTATTCACTCAATGACATACATATTTGTATTGCTATCTAATTGCCAATCTAGTTATCTTTTTGGACACTCCAATTACCTGAAGAAACTTTTAAAACTATCTTGGATCATCGTAAAATAAAAATAAATTGAATAAAAGGAAAACTATAACAACCAGTCACAAATATCACATCTCCCTTTAGAGAGAGAGAGAGAGAGAGAGAGAGAGAGAGAGAGAGAGAGAGAGAGAGAGAAGGTTGGGGGAAGGGGGGACAAGTTTTTTTTTTATTATTGGCGAAAACTGTCCTAAGCCTATGGAAGAGGAAAATAACCAACTCAGCAAAGTGAGAATTCAAAACAAAAGGCTTAAGGATTAAGGACGGTGGCTGAGTGGTTGGGTTTAGGAACGAGGAAGAGGAATAGGAAGATGGAGAGAAGGGAGAAGGAAAAGGATAATAAGGATAAGGAGAAAGAAGATTTTCTTATAATGACATCATTACTATTGGCCTATAGAATCATTACGTCATTGGAAATCCAACTAATTTCTGAATGGAAGGTTCCAAAGGCTGATCTTACATAAGGGCCATAGAAATTAAATGTCAAAGATACAGTAATCATCTCTAAGCGAAGAAACTTTTAAGGGACAAGAGAGCAGAAAATGGCCGCTACTTTCTACTCTGTTTCTTTGCTTGTGATTATATTATAACAATTATTTTTCTTAAACTGACAAAGTCATCTGTACGAATCTACATGCGGGCTTCTGTCGGAAAAAAAATTCTCCCAATTACACAGAAAGATCACCTTAGAGTTTCTTGAAAAATGTGCCATCGGTCAAAGGTCAATCCAAGAAGCTAAGGATGATGAGATTTCGAATTTGTTAACGGGAAAACTTGAATGTCAAAAATATTTTTTCTCTGCTGATCCAATTCCATCCTTAGGTATTTTTTTTTCTTTATTTTGGCTCTTTGCTTCCTTTTTGTGCTCAGAAGCTGTGATTCTTTACTTGATATCATAAATTCCTCTTTTTATCATTGTTTTATTATTATAGATAATACTGTAAATGCAAATAAATTTAGGAAGTAGTAAAAGATGTAGTTCCCTCCGAATCAGAAATAATATCTGCACGGTTACATAAAATCATCAAATCATAATAAAACAAACAAATAGATTTAAGGAAAAACCCGCCATACTCTAATGACATATATTATGCACAAATATATATACAAACACACACACACCATATATATATATATATATATATATATATATATATATATATATATATATATATATATATATATATATATATATATATATATATATGTATATATATATATATATATATATATATATATATATATATATATATATATATACATATATATATATGTGTGTATATATATATATATATATATATATATATATATATATATATATATATATGTATATATATATGTATATATATATATATATATATATATATATATATATATATATATATATATATATATATATATATAGTATGGTACTTGGGCATGTTACTCTACGTTTATAATGAATAGTCAGGGTTTCAGCGGCACCCTCTCCTATCCCTGACACAGCAAAGAGTGACGCCAGACACATCTCGTTGCATCTTTGCTCTATTGATAACATTTTTTGTTTTGTTTTATGTGATTGCGTTAGTGGTGTCGAAAAATTATTATCGGACACATTGGCTCATGTTACGATGGTTTCACGCCTTTATCAGTGGTATATCTGTTTCATAGCTTCGTTCACGATGAGATTATTACATAGCTGGGACCATGTTATGTTTACTTAATCATTTTATTCATTTTACCATGGTGAGACCATTGCAGGATTTCGTTCATAGAACGTTTATTTCAAAACTTCCTCATTGGAATGAATATTTTCTTAGCTGTGTTAAACGTATGAATATTATATCAATTCTTTCATCGAATGATTAAGTAACAAACTGTTTTATGGTAAGATTATTTCTTAACTCAGATCAGGGTATGATTATATCAAACTTTTTTCATATACGAATTTTTTGTTTTCCTTATTCTAGCAAAGACGCAGGGCGAATCTTCCAAGAAGTGGCGAAAGTGGCGGACAGACAATTGCCCCTTCAGAAATTTGCGGTTGAAGGTACAGCAGCTGGTTTTCGCCTTGGACAGTTTCCTACTGAGGAAAGCCAATGGGCGGGACAAAAGCCGTCGACCTCTCGATTTAGGACTGCCCCAATAGCGACGTCGCTGGCATCGATGAAGAGGAGAGGTGCGTGTAGAACGGGAAAAGTGAGAGGAGTAGCAGTTGATAAGGGCATTCTTTGCGTTGTAGAAAGCCGCTTCTTGAAAGGGACCTCACTTTATGTCTTTTTCGTTGACATCATTAGCAAATCACCTGGTTATCACCCTTTATCAAACAACCGCATACAACCTTGCTGCCAACAGTATGGTTTTCCTAATGACACCCTAGGTGTCTCGGGAGCTGAAATGGTATAGGACAACCCGTTGGTCATCCCTGCCAAATTTTTTCCTTCAGCAACCTCGTCCGACAATCTCCGGTGCCTACGTCACTTTTTGGGAAAATTTATGCCACGCTGCCAGACTTAGAGCCCCTAGTTAAGGAATACGTACCGGCAGATCTGCACTCGGCAACGCTCCTTTTCCTGTGAATGAAACGACACTAGCACGCCATCGTTAACGCCCCTTTACAAGGGTCATTTACTCCTAATTTGCCGTATGCCGAAAGCATTGCTCCTCAACTTGCGTGGCAAAGACTGGGTCTCCATTGATCGCCTAAAACCTGTTTATTTCTTGCCAGATGACCCGCTTACAGTGCACCTCTCGAGAACAGGGAACTCTATTTCATATTTATGTCTTTTTAGAGGACAGCCATGTACCGCAAGCGTATCACAGGCTCGTACACTGTAACGGCATTAATGTGTTTTGTATGTTGTCGTTATCGCTCTCCCATCGAAGTGATAACTTGTTTATGCTGTATGTGCTTGTATCAATGTTTGAATATTTGTGACATTCATCCACTGAATCTGTTGTTATAAAAGCTCGCTGTCTGTTGAAGTAAAGTTAGTTGCAATTACACCGTCTCTCAGTTACCACCTGACTGATTCATCCCCACAGAATCCTACGCTGAACGGGTCTTGGCTACATTGAAAACATCTTTTCGCATAAATTTAACTGATTTCGCTTTACAAATCGTTTCATGTTATCACCCCATCTAACAGGTCTTTAATTTTTCCTTCGTCAGGGCTTAAATCTGCATTAACGGTGTTCATAATTTGAGTTACACAAGATCAGACTGGCCACATAAAGGAGTAATTTTGTAGTATTAATCCTAATAATATGAATGGATTTCTTTGGATTCCATCAGACGAAAAAATATCATGTAATAAAATAGCGTCTCTCTCTCTCTCTCTCCTCTCTCTCTCTCTCTCTCTCTCTCTCTCTCTCTCTCTCTCACTGGAGGAAGTTATCCCATGTACTTAACTTCTAAAATATATATATTTTTTTTTTCATTTACGTGGAAATTGGAAATTATTTTATCACCTTATCATCATCTGCCTTTTAACTCGTAAAGTTTCACTTGTAATAATAATAATAATAATAATAATAATAATAATAAGAATAATAATAATAATAATAATAATAATAATAATAATAATACATAAGTTTCATTGTTATTCCCAGAGAAAAGAAAAACATTCACAAATTTATTCAATATTTTTACTCCAAAACTTTGGAAACTAATAATTAATAATCCTCTCTCTCTCTCTCTCTCTCTCTCTCTCTCTCTCTCTCTCTCTCTCTCTCTCTCTCTCTCTCTCTCTCTCTCTCTCTGTTCAATAGATATCTATACCAACCACTAATTACTTTATCTCTATTATTCTCGTCACCTAAAAAGCATTGCCTGTCTGTTTGTATGTCTGTCCAGAGGTTTGTGTTCTGTTTTTGTGTCCTTTATCAAACCTTCCTAAGGAATCTCAGAAAGAAGTCATTTGTGAGGCTGCAAAAGAATTGTTTTGAATAAAACGATATGCTAAAAACCTCGCCTTAATTTCTCTCCCAGATTCTATGTACCATTCAATTAGTTTTGTAGCTCGGAAAAGTAATGACCTCATCAAGATTCTCAAAGTTCACGGTTCAGTATATTTCCCGCTAGACAATCTTTTTATGTGTGGACGAAAGAGGAAAAGGTGTCACACATATTTTATATTTCAATAACTTTCATCTGTCAGGAGAGAACATTAGATATCATGAAACTAGTGTATTGATATATGAAAATTTATACTGTCGTTCAATACTCATATCTTCTTCTTTGTCTGCATTAAAACTTTAACCAGAAATTTACTCAAGTGATATTGTCACCTTTCCATGTAGAGTATATTCTACTCTTCTTTTAGCTAAACAAATAATTATTAAGTCTTCTACTTAATAAAGATTAAATACGTTTTATTGCGTTATTATAGAGTTCCTCTGGAATCGGTAAATTTGATCAAGTGTGCTCATCATCATAGTAGTAGGTTGGCCAAGGCACCAGCCACCCATTGAGACACTACCGCTAGAGATTTATGGGGTCTTTTACTGGCCAGACCCTACTACATTAGATCCTTCTCTCTGGTTATGGTTAATTTTCCCTTTGCATGCACATACACCGAATAGTCTGGCGTATTCTTTACATATTCTTCTGTGTCCTCATACACCTGACAACACTGAGATCACCAAACAATTCTCCTTCACCTAAGGAGTTAAATACTACACTCTAATTGTTCAGTGGCTACTTTCTTCCGGGTAAGGGTAGAGAAGACTCTTTATCTATGGTTAACAGCTCTTCTAGGAGAAGAACACTCCAAAATCAAACCATTATTCTCTAGTCTAGGCTAGTGTCATAGCCTCTGTGTCATGGTCTTCCACTGTCTTGGCTTAGAGGTCTCTTGCTTGAGAGTACACACGGTCACACTATTTTATCTCATTGCTCTCCCACTTCTTTTTTTTTATATATTTTATAGTTTTTATAAGAAATATTTACTTTAATGCAGTTACTGTTCATTACATATTCTATTTTCTTTGGCTCCTATCCTCACTGGGCTATTTTCCCTGTTGGAGCCCCTGGGGTTATAATATCCTTCTTTTCAGTCTAAGGTTGTAGCTTAGCAAGTAATAATAATAATAATAATAATAATAATAATAATTATAATAAAAATAATAATAATAATAATAATAATAATAATAATAATAATAATAATAATAATTATACTAACAGGAAGTACAAAGTTTATATTAGCAGAGTCCAATGAAATGAGTTTCTAGTGAACAGCGGAATACTCCAAGGGAATGTGTTGTCCCTTATAGTATGATGTTTATCCTCCTCATGGATTTTGTAATGCAAAAAACATTTGGGAATGGTGAAGAAGGATTGGTCTGGATCGGTAATAGGAAGTTAGCTGACCTAGAGTATGCTAATGACACTGTCCTCATCAGAAAACCACAGGATTCGTAATGTTTGCTTGTCAGAATAAGTGAAATATAGCAGTAGGTTGGGCTCAAGATAAAGACATGAAAGACAAAGATAATGAGAACGGTACATACAAGTGAAAATAAAATATCTTTGGAAGGAAAAAGGATTAATGAGATAGAATTGCAGTTTAATGTAAGATTTAAAAAAATCTAATCTTACAATGGCTAGGTTAAGCAAAATTTGGAAATCAAATTGTCTGAAATTACATTTAAAAATAATGCTATATATGAGTTTTGTGAGATCGGTGTTACTGTATTGACAGGAGTCCTGGTATAACAATGAATCAATATTTAACAGATTTAGTATATTTGAGAACAAAGTCTTCAGAAGAGTATTGGGAGTTAAATGGCAAGAGAGGATTATAAATTAAACTGTAAGAGAGATTACTCTAGTGACACATTTGGAGGAGCTCATAGTGACGGGTAGATGGAAACGGTTAGGGCATGCTTTTCGCACGCATCAAAAAAAAAAAAAAATTAGATCAAACTTTTAACTGCTCTACAAGGCCCCAGAAGAGTTGGCCGACCCAGGCCTGCATGGCTGAGGACCATGACGTGTTACGTAGGAGATGATGAATGGGAAAGTATTGATTTAAAAGGTCAAGGGAGACACGACTGGCGAAATCTAACCGAGGCCCTTTGTGTCAACAGAAAATGAATATGTAATAAGGAGGAGAATAAAGACTAAGTATTTTTCACTTTCTCTTTTTAAAAGTGATTTAATCATTATTACCCTTTTGCAGTATAGTTGATAATGAATTAATTTTGGCATCATCATCATCATCTACTACTACTCCTATTGACGAAAGGGCCTCGGTTAGATTTTGCCACTCCTCTCTATCTTCAGCTTTTAATTAAGTACTTCTCCATTCATCATCTACTTCGTGCTTTTTAGTGCTCAGCAATGTAGGCCTGGGTCTTACAATTCTTCTAGTGCCCCGTGGAACCCGATGAACGTTTAGTGAACTAATCACTCTTGGTGAGTGTGAAAAGCATGCCCAAACCATCTCCATCTACCCCTCATGATCTCATCCACATATGGCACTCGGGTAATCTCTCATATAGTTTCATTTCTAATCGTGTCCTGTCATTCAACTCCAGATATCCTTCTGATGGTTTTGTTGAAATCTACTAAATACATTGGAAATTGTTTCATTGTTGTACCATGACTTATGTCCATAGACTAACACCGATCTCACTAAACTGTTATATAGTCTGATTTTTCTATGTAATTTCAGGCGATTTGATTTCCGAATTTTACTTAACTTAGCCATTGTCTCATTTGCCTTTTTCAATCTTTTACTAAACTCTAATTCTAAAGATCCTGCATTGGAGATTATAGTTCCTAAATACTTTTATGAATCTACTTAATAATCCTTTATCCTTCCATAGACCAATAGGTATTTTCTTTCAATTTAATATGAATTGCAATGTTATTTATCAATTTCTTTCGGTGAAAGGAAGCAATAGATGTTTAGCTCTTCCTAAATACAGATAAGCTGAATTAGAATAACTGTTTGGTAGAGTTTTACATTTATTAGAAAGGGGTTAAAGGACAGGAAAGTAGCTTCCTGTGAAGTGTCTGATGTGTTTGTTTGTGTGCGCGTGTTCTTGAGAGAGAGAGAGAGAGAGAGAGAGAGAGAGAGAGAGAGAGAGAGAGAGAGAGAGAGAGAGCCTTGATGGCTATGACCTACTGCTATCGACTAACAATCAGATGCATAATTGATTTTTAGGGGTAATTGAAAGGACACTGAAGCTTAACACAACCAAGGTTTCATTAAAAATTTAGAATATCGTACTTCAACTGACATTATCATTTTTCCTAAGCGTTTTTTATGTCATAGTATAAGAGAGAGAGAGAGAGAGAGAGAGAGAGAGAGAGAGAGAGAGAGAGAGAGAGAGAGAGAGAGAGAGAGAGAGAGATTAATCATATCCTCAAATCCAATTTTCCTTATCTTTTTACCGTTCTTATTTTTGCTTCTTCCTCTTCTTCCTTTACTTTTGCAGTTGAACCTCAAAAATTAACCTTAGCAGGGTTCTAAAACTCTTGTTATATATTTTCATTTTAAGTAACTTTAAACGAAAAATCATTTGTTTTAAAAGTTGAAATAACTAAATTACCTTACAATGGAATAACGATTTCCTGCTCTTTAGTTTATGAGATTTTCTTTTATTTACAGTGTACATTAGAAGTTTCAATTCAATTTTGAGAAATACATTTACAGATAGGGATTTTGAAATTATACTATTGCCGCTTTTAGAATTCTTGTAAAAATCCAGAGAAAACTTATAAAAAGAAAAATTAATGAAAATTAACCAGCAAACAAACAAATCGAGATCAAAGAAATAACTCTAGTAAAAGTATTCCTAATTGCTATTAATGTTTGCATAAAACTGAACTTTCATAAACAGGACTCTTCCGTCAACATCCTACAAACTCATGATGTCAACATTAAAAAAAAAAAAAAAAAAAAGAGTAATATAAACATTATGAAGAGAAACATGTCAGCAACACCAATATAAAAAGGGTGAGGTAAAATATTGACAAATTTCCTTAAGCTTGATAGGTGTCCTGTATTTGGAATAAAAAAAAAAAAATAGTTTCCTAGAATATGAAAGAAAATTCAGTGAATAATAGAAGCTATCATAAAAATACATATTTAGAGTATATAGCAAAAGTAGAAAAAAAGTTTCTTAAACCTGGGAAATATATTATGATCAAAATCGCAGAGAAAAACTGCTATTATTTTAAAAACTATTAGAACGTATTATCTTATCCCCCCCCAAAAAAAAGTTTCCTCCACTCCAGAAAACGAATAGACAATACAGAGGAAAGAGATTCATCTTATTTTCATGAGAGAGAGAGAGAGAGAGAGAGAGAGAGAGAGAGAGAGAGAGAGAGAGAGAGAGAGAGAGAGAGAGAGAGAGAGAGAGAGAGAGAACACTTAAAGGATTCAGAGCATCAAGACACTTAATTTTCAAGGCTTTCAAGTGAGGAACCCATGTCATCCGGCAGTCAAATATCATCTCTAGAAATCTAGTTTCTCTTACACATGAGATCCATTGGCCTTTGAGGTAGATATCCTGCCTGGATGTATTTCTCGAATACGACAGAAATGGAGAACAAGAGTTTTGCTTGTCAAAAACTTAATTTGTCAAAGGAAAGTTGCAGTTCTCTCTCAACCATTACCATTGTAGCTCCAGCAAATGGTATGAAAAGATCATCTACAAACAGGTTTGAGAGAATATCTTAGGGAATGATGGAAAATATCTTACTTATGGTTAAGACAAATAAGGTTACCCTCAGCATACTACTCTGCGGAACGCTTATCTGATATTTCCTCTTTGCCAGAGTTTCACCCACTCTAACTTGAAAAAACCTAAATCTTTGTAAAATGCTTGAATGAACAATGTTAGCTCTCATATCTAAACAAAATTATGAATGGTTTTAAGTTAATCATATCTCCATGAAGTACCATATGCCTTTTCAAGATCAAGAAAGATTGTTACATGGTGCTGTTTGGAAGCAAAGGCTTCACAATTAGATGACTCAACTCGTGGCAACACATCAGTCGTTGATTGCAATTTTTTTCAAAATCACACTGGATAGGTGATACAATACCTGTCTTATTCAAAGATGGTCGTATGTTTAGCTTCAAAGGACATGAAAGGTACACAGAAAATGGAGTGGGCTTTCTTAGTAAAAATCCTGGAGGTAACAGAGGAAAATTTATATTACTTTCGATAGAACTGCTGGATTATTTATCAAACTGAATAAACAGTATAAACTGAAGAGAATTCAAAGGTATGCACCCACAGTGTCCCACACAGGAGAAGAAATAGAAAACATTCACGAAGCTCTGGTCATATATATGAAAAAGAAAAAAAAAACACAAGACTCAATTTCCATTGGTTTTGGGTGGTTTCAATTCTAAAGTAGTTCAAAAAGAACAAGGGGAAAATCGGCAGTAATTAAATTTGGAGTAGGCACAAGAACTGACATAGGAGACATACTTATAGAATTTGCTTAAAATCACAAACTTTTTTTTTTATCCCCCAAAAATTGAAAATAGACATGGCGACGCTAAATCGAAGAAACAAAAAAATAAATAGATTTTATTCTATCTGAAAAAATCAATTTAGTTAATGATGTAACAGTGTTAAACAAGTTATAGCCAAGTGATCATAGTATGGTACCGAACAATTTTTTTTCCTTAGATCTAAGGAAAGAGAGAGAAAAATCACTTTTACAAAAGAGAATAAGAACTCCTGTGATAAGAGAAAAATCTGATGAGTTTAGTTTAGCAATACAAAATAGGTATTCATAGCTACATGATGAAATGAAGCTTAGTAAAGTAGAAATCAACAGTATTTTAACAAAATTGGCATTGGAATTAGCAAAAGAGATTAGTGGAATAGTTCCTAATCTATCAGAAAAGACCAAAAATTTTATAAAGAAAAGGTAGGAAATGAGGATAAAATCCGACAGAGATGAACTAGTATAGCGGAAATATAAAAAACCAGTCAAGAAACTAAAATCCCAAGTTATTCGTAAATACAATCTGACCAAAATTGAGGAAACACTGAAGAAAGGAAGATGCATAAATTGATGAAAAGAAGAATTGGAAAGGGGTGCTAACAGCTGTTTGCTTCCAAGGATGAAAATGTAAATATCTTCAATAATGATATAAGGAATAGCTTCACCAATAGATATAAAAAACACCTGAGCCGGTACCAAATAATACAGTAGAATAAGTAAAGAAAACATTAAAATGTATGAAAAAGAGGCAAAGCACGAGGAGAAGATAGCTTAACAATTTATCTTATAATAGATGGAGGAGATTTCATAGTAGTAAAACTTGTTGAAGTCTATAACATGTCTGTAAGAATGCACTATGCCTACAGCTTGGAAAACAAAAAATCATTATACTAATTCACAAAAAGGGAAACGTAAAAGACCCGAAAAATTGCCATCCAGTAAGTTTACTCCGTAGCATATAAGATATTTACAAAAATCATATTGGGCCGGATGCAAAAAAAGCTAGACTTTAATGAAGCAGGAGACCAGACAGGCTTTATAAGAGAGTATTCAACAATTGGCCATATTCATAAAAATAACCAGCTAATGGAAAAATGAACAAAGTGTGTCAAACCGCTATGTATTACATTAATAAACTATGAGAAAGCTTTTGATTTTGTCCAAACCTCAGCAGTAAGGAAAACCCGTCAAAAACAGGGAATAGATAAATCTTATCTTAGGACACTTGAAGATATTTATATAGAAAGTAAAGCAATCCTAAAACTACATATCATAAAAAAACCTGATTAAGAAAGAAATTGTTCACAGAATGCTTAGAAGAAGTTTTTGAGAATTTAGATTGTGAAATTGTAGCAATTAATATGAATGGTGCATACATTAGAAAAATTATATTTGCAAATGAACATGCAAAATATGATAGAAGGTTTGAAAAGAGAAATCAGAAATATAGGACTAAAGAATAATATGAGTAAAATTCCAAAAAAAAAAAAATTGTTCAGTGGGAATGAAGAGAGATGCCGAATAAGATTGATGGACGAGCTTCTCTGGAGATAGTTAATGAATATACGTTTTTAGGGCTGAAAGTTAGTGTTTCCTTAGGACAGGAGATCAATATTGAAAAAAAGGATAAGCCTAAGACAGATAATAAATAGACATTAGGAATGAAAGAATGGGTCTCTAGAGATTGTAAAAGAAGTACGGGAAAGAAAAGATCACGATCCATTGATCAACTAAGAGAGTTTACAAGAGTGAACTGATACAGAAAGACCATAATCAGACGCTAGTGGAAGGACATGTCTGAGGCCTTAAATTTGCAGTGAACTAGTGACGTCGGATGATGGTGATATATATATATATATATATATATATATATATATATATA
>NC_090741.1:112695559-112698059 GCF_036898095.1 Palaemon carinicauda
GTGGGCTATTTTTTTTCCTGTCGGCGCAATTAGATAAAATTACTTATTTCCCCTTTATCGTTATATCAGCCCATTTTTCCTCTCTTATACTTTCAATAGTTTTTATTTTATTGTATTGCATTGCTCAAATAACATCTTCCCGGTACCAGCTGAGAATATGATCTTTATCTCAAGACGAGAAAACTTCTTTTCCCTTCCTTATCAATTTAGAAATCATATCAATATTTTGAAAGCGTCAATATACAGAGGAAGTTCGGACAAAATACTGATTTTTGTATTGAATATTCGTTTCACATTAAAAAAAAAAATGTATTATAATATCATATATTTTGAATCTTAAGGCCTGGAAGGTAAAGTACAATCTAACTGATTTTCTATCCGATGAAAAAGATCATTGAAGCCAATATACGAACATAAACAATATTTCGTGCATTCAGTACCCTGTTTGTGAATTAGGATTTTTCAGTATATATAACAATTCAGGTAATAATAATAATAATAATAATAATAATAATAATAATAATAATAATAACTAACTATTGTTAGAAATAAGTAAATTACTAAGGAAATTATTGATAAGTAACATTAGTCTGATGAAGTAAAATTCACAATAAATGACACAATTCTCCTTTCCATTGACTTGATGAAAGAAATAAAGTTCATTTTAATCCTTCTGTATTGATTAATATATAAGCATCCACTTATGTCATATCATCATAGAAATAAGTTATATTACAGAAATGATATAACATTGTAAATAAGTAAATTATTCTCCTACAACGGAACTTAGATGGCCTATTCCCAGTTGAACGCTCGACCCATTAACCTAATAGGCTCACTTGGGCTACTTTATTATTGTTAATGATACCCTTAATAGAAATGGACCATAATTTATTCTATTATATATGCATAATTCAATACTGGTAAAGCCATCTGATTAAATACTTTTCGTTTTAGAGAAAGGGGAAATTTACCTTTCATAATCTGATTTTCTGTACTGAAAGTTCCACATTTTATCCTTACCCTTCTCTCAATTTTACCCTCATGTCTTGCGGAAACACCTACTGTCTGTCCTAAGTACCTATATTCATTAACAATCTCTAGAGGTTCATCCATAACCCCTATTGTTGTGTGTCTGCATTTTCATTAAAAATTATCTTTCTTCTACTCATATTCCTTTTCAGTCTTACATTTATGCTTTCTCTATCTACTATCATCTTTTTCAATTCCTCCTATAATTTACTACAGAGAACTACGTCAATTGCAAATCCACCTGAGTCGAGATACCTCGACATGGTGAAAGGGTTTGAGTATCGGCATGATCAGGAAAACTATACTCGTCAGGGCTAGTCATACATTGGTTTGCTGGGAGCGATCAAACTAAAATCTCCCACCCTCACCAAACCACACTGGCCAGCGGGGTGATGAAAACTGTCCAAAAACCCGATAAGGATTGGCGTGCACTAGACAAGAAAAGGCTGCATTTGTTGTTTCAGAAATACCTAATTTTCTGATCCCTGACAACAATATGGAGAAAGTACTTGAGTAAATCCCCAAGGAATTTTATTGCATTAGGAGAATTGAAAAAGCTCATTAAGAAGTTATCGATATTGCACTAACGCGGTCATAAGCAACAGGGAAAAATAAAAGACTGTGCTCACAGCGTTCCATTTATTATTCTTCTAGGAATGTGATATTCATTAGTGTTGCTGGGATATTGGCAGACAAAGAAAGCATATTACTCTCTCTTTGTGTGATTGAGATTCTCTTTGTAACTTTTGTGAGTAATATCCTCATTATAGCCGCCTTCAGGATCATTGTTGGTTTTGACTGTAACAATAGTATTTGATTATTGTATTTATAATAAAGGTATTTATTATGATGAATTAATTGACATCAACCTTTAAGTTATAATGTTTTCCCATTTCCTACTTTTCTTTTCTTTTTATTTGTAATTAGGTTGAAATGACAATCTTACTACAATCATATATTGTACACAGTTAGCCCTCTGTGAGTACTTCTCTTTTGTTACCCTCCCTTTAACAAGAGCGACAAAAGACGACACATTTTGGAGACCCTTTTTGCTGGACAATATTTTAGGGCGTAAACAAACCCCCAACCACCCCACCACCCCTCAAAACGTTAGAAAAAAAGAAGAAATGAGCTCTTGAGGTTAATCACTAATATTTTCAAATGAGCCATTCTGTTTACTAAATAAAATCCTAGTTTTAAGCAGAACTGGTGTATGAGGATTTCCAATTGGAATCTGGGAAAAATTATAACAATCTTTTTTTATGTAATTACCTTTATTATGTTTATACCCAAACATTTTTGTATTTATAGTGTCTTTTATGAACAACAGGAAGCTGCCATTTTCTTCATAAAACACCGAATCATAAATTATAAAAAGAATGAATATATGAAAACCTAGAAGCAACTTCAGCCGAGAATTCACACCATATCGGGCCCAGTGTTTCTTGCAGGAGAGATAACCATAAGA
>NC_090741.1:112708059-112713059 GCF_036898095.1 Palaemon carinicauda
ATCAAGTTAGGACTGTGAGGCTGTAAGATAGAATTGCAAATAACTTCAAAACTATTGCCTAATCTACAGGTTAAGCTATGAGCCTGCTTACAGTATCCCGGCAGTAACAGCTGGTTCAATACTGACTGTACCGTGTTTATTTGGAGAAGCAGGATGCCTATCATCTTTGGGAGAGGAATGGATCATATATGACTTCCAATAACTATACTCAGCTAAGAGCTTCTGCTCAAAGAGTTTATGCTTCAACCAAAAAGGAATACAATTTAGTCATAAAAGAAACCTTTTCTGGTACATCTGTGGAACATAAGTGGTACGCTATCCTTTAATCTGCACCCTTTGGTGTAGACGTAATAGTTCCTCCTTTGCATGAACCAGATGGCTCTGTCACTCACTGTCCAAAGAAAAAGAAAACCCTTTTGGCTGATGTATTTGATAGTAAGCAGAGTAATGAGAAGCTTGAACTTCCTTATTCCTGCTCTCCTGAGGCTAAACTAACTAGTTGAACTTTTCAGTCTCGTGAAATTAAAATCTCATGATGGACCTTGGTGCCTATACAGATGCAAAACCAAATGGTATTTTTTCTCTTTTTTTTTCTTTTTAGTAAAGACTGCATGTTTATAACCTAAGTTAAATGTTATTTTCCGTAAGTTAGCAGGAAGAGGTTCTTTTTAGCATTTTTTGGAGAATTAATAATATTACTTTATTGTGTAAATGTGTATGTGGTAGCTCAAGTCCAGCTGATAACCACCCCATTTCCATAACTCCCATATTATTTAAAGATTTTGTTCTTGACTTAGCAAACCTCTACTTAGGTTTGTTGAAAGTAATCACACGTTCCCTAGTTTGCAATTTGGCTCTTGTATAGGCAATGGAGCAAGCGATGCCCTTATTAGTCTCCAATAATGTGCGGAAACCCCTTGATTATGATCGGGAAATTCGTATGATTGGCCTTGAATTTGATGCTTCCTTTGACTCTGTCAATCATGAAGTCCTTGTTTTCAAACTCAAACAGCTGTAGGTGGGTTGGTCTTCTCGTAGCATCACTATTGAATTAATTTTAAGTAAAATATCGCAAAGATATGTTGTTGATGGGTACAATATTGACCATAGGAATGTAATATCTGGTGTTCCTCTGGGCATTGTTCTTGTCCCATTACTTTTTATACTATTATTATCGCAAAGGTATAACACAAGCTCGTCCCCTGTAATGGTAAGTTATATTAATTGTATACTGTTGTATCACTCTCCCCTCTCACTGATAACTTGTTAATTCCTGTATTTTTCTGTACCATGGTGTTTGAGTTTTTGTGCCATTCTTAACTCTAATGGATTATTTAAATACTCAAGCTCCGACCAAATGAAGTTCAGTTGCATTCACAAGAGTCTCTAATTACAACGTAACAGATTGCTGCCACATTGGTGACCATTCAAGTCTTCAACTTCCTCCTGCTTTCCTCTTCCTGACCTTACCATATTGTTTGATGATGCTGCCCTTAGACACTGACTCTGCTAGCAATGCTACGTCCCTGAAACTACCATCCTTCGCCAGCGTAGAAGTGTTCGCCTGGTTCTAACTTACTGAAGTCCAGTTTCACATAAAGGGCGTGACTCGGTCAAACACCAAAGCTGATTATGTTCTCGCTGCTTTCCCTGGGGACACTTTCTCGGAAATCTCCGATTGGCTGTGCGAACAAGAGGACATCCCGGAAGCGTACAAAGATCTCAAATCCTTCCTCCTGGAGCAATACTCGCCATCACAGGCTTCCTGCATAAGGAAGACTGTCCAGCACTTTCAACAACCATTGGGGGACCAAAATGCTTTGTTCGCCTAAAGGAAATGACAAGTATTGCTCATCTGCAACCTGCCACTAACAGCTCTCCTTGTGAAGTGAATTTGTTTCGTGCAACTTTCGTACGCCGCCTATCAAAACCTGCATGTACTGCCCTCCCCATTGTTGATAATTTGGCCATGAAGCACCTAATGACCTAACTCGAAAACATTATGGACAGCCACTTCACCACCTTCCAGACCTCCATCAGTGCCTCCACTTCTGACGAAATGGACAACTATTCAACATCGACTGAAGTTGACGTGGGTGCAGACACGGACGCCCACTCTGTGACGCGGCAACAAAGCTAACACCAAGATACTTCACCCTTTGCTTATGCCCCAACTTCCGTCCTCTCCTGCCACTTACTGACTCCCATTTACCTCAGTTATGCTACAACTACCCCAAAATAGGGGCTGCTGTTAAGAAATGTCCGAATGGTTGACAGTGGCCAAAAAACTTTTAAATAGGCCATCGCTTCCAGCTGTGGTCTCCCCTGTCACTAATATTTTCTTTTTACAAGATGCAGGTACGGGTGGGAATTTTTGGTAGACACGGGTGCTTGCCATTCTCTTCTGCCAAGACCACTCTCCAGGAGCCGATGTAGTCTGTACAAATCTGCCGACATCTGAGTGGTAACTGCCAACGGATCTGCGATACCCACCAACGGTTATGAAACTCTCTCATTATTGTTTGGAAGCGCCGAATATATTTATTAGTTTATTGTTGCTGACGTCACATTGCCAATCCTCGGTGCAGTTTTCCTTTTATACTTCCTTCTCCGGATCGATATAGCTCATCTATGGTTAGTCAACATGGATTCGTACTCCTCAATGCCTCTCCAACCAGCTCTCTCCAGCCTGGTCTCCACATCAGTGCACCCACAGATGCCTATGCCCACTTCGTCACATCCTACCAGGAAATTTTCCGTCCAAAACTTCGTCAAATGACCACAAATCCTGTGAAACATGGTATTTATTCCCACATCAAGGCGACAGGCCCTAATGTTCACCAGATTCGGACATCTGGCACCGTATCCTTTGGCAGCTCCTAAACAAACATTTGCCAAAAGGAAAAGAATAAGCCTTTGCTACAAGGCCTCAAAGCCCATAGTCGTCAGCCTTACACATTATCCTGAAAAAAGATGGCTCTCTATGTCCATGAGGGGATTACAGGCATCTGAACATGCAGACAGAACCGAATCATTAGCCCTTCACAAACACCGCCGATGAGACCTTCTTGCACAAAGCAAAGATTTTCTTCAAGCTCGACCTCCTGATGCGGTATTATCAAGTGCCATGAACCCAGAAGACATCCCTAAGATTCCATCACCACCCCCTTTTGTACATGCACCTTCAGTTATTCCTGTTTAGGCTTTTGTAATGCAGGGACTACTTTTCAACGTCTCATGGACGGCATATTAGAGGACTTACCCTTCTGTGTATGTTATTAGTCGACATACTTGTGTCCTCTTCCTCCTAAGAGGAACACCCATGTCATCTACGCATCATGCTTGGCCACCTACAAAAGTACAGTCTTTTAGTCCAGTATGACAAGTGTATCTTGGGCGACAACGAAGTATTGTTCTTAGGGCACTGCATCACTCCTGAAAGAGTCCACCTATCCCTGAGAACATTCAGAACTTTCCCAAGCCCTCGACCATCGAAGCACTTCAAGAATTCTTAGACAAGATCAACTATTATCACCGTTTCCTGCAACCCATCACTACCACTATGGCCCCCTCTACCCATCCCTGGGGGTTAAGCCAAAAAACCTGAATTGGGGACCTCTTCAAGAAGTGGTCTTCAGCACTGCAAAGAATGCCCTATTAGCCGCTGCTGCTCTCACTTTCCCTGTGCTATATGCACCTCTCTCTCCCCAATACCAGCAACGTCACTATTAAGGAAGTTCTTAAGCAGGTGGTCAACGGCTTGCACCGCCCATTGGCCTTCTATAAGAGAAAACTCTCCAAGGTGGAATATCAGTACTCTACCTTCGATTATGAATTGCTGGCTGCGCACTTGAATATACGTTAATATAGCCAATTCTTGGAAGGTTCGCCCTTCATTATTTGCATGGAACTTATGAGTCTGGTGCATGCCTTAACTCAAGCGTCTGATGCCAGGTCCACCTGTCAAAGCTGACATCTCTCTGCCATGGCTGAATACATTGTACCTTTCAGCAAGCCCCTGGGAAAATAGAATCCCTTGCCGATGCCCTGTCAAAAAAAAATATTGCCCTACATTCAACTTGGATTGGGTTATAATACCTTGGCAGAAGGCCATCGAAAAAATCCAGATTACCAAGAATGCTTGGATGTCCCTCTCGACGACTCTAATGCCACCCTACTCTGTGACATCAGTCTGGTAGACCTAGACCGTGGACACCTTCTCGCATGTGTCAGCAGATGTTGGATATCATTCATAGCCTTTCACATCTCTCGCGCTATTCTACTTTATAGCTACTGAAGACAAAGTTTATTTGACCTGGCATTACAAAGGATTGGGCCCTTGCCTGTAATTCATACCAAACCTCGAAAGTATATCGACACTTGTTGTTTGCTCACATTAACGCTGATGTTGTAGGTCCCCTTTCCACATCACAAAGGCATCGTTACATGTTTACCACCATTGACTGCTCTATTCGTTGTCCTGAAGCCATTCCCAGGGAAACTGCAATGTCCGCCTCGTGTACACCTGCCTTACTCTCAGGATGGATAGAGAGATTTGTTATCTCTGAGCATATTATTTCTGATAGGGGTACCACTTTCACCTCTCAATTGTGGACATAATTAGCGAATCTCCTGGGTATCACCCTTCATCAGGCAAATGCATAAAACCTTGCTGGCAATAGTATGGCTGAACGTTTTCACTGTACTATCAAAGCAGCTTTAAAGTCCTGCTGCAAGGACTCCAACCAGTTTACTCAGTATCCCAGGGTTCTCATGGGATTAAGGACCATTCCTAAAGGCGCCTTGGATATCTCGGTAGCTGAAATATTATATGGCGCCCCGTTGATCCTCCCTGCTGAATTTTTCCTGTCTGCACCCTCCTCCAACAATCTGCAGCGCCTATGTCATGTTGTGGAAAAATTTGATCCATGACACCAGATTTACATGCCCTCTGATAAGCAACACATACTGACAAATCTGCACTCATCAACGAATGTTTT
>NC_090741.1:112725559-112780559 GCF_036898095.1 Palaemon carinicauda
CTTTGAAGTAGCCACATATGGCTGGTCTGAAAGAATTAAAACTATTCAACTAATTAGGTTACTAAAAGATGCTCTGGCAATGGAGGTAATGTGTTGGCTACAAGACAGTTTAAGAAGTTATATTGAAATAAAATAACGTTTAATTGAGAAAAATTTCCTACCTAATGCTAGGCAATGTGACATAAAAGAAAATTACAAACACAAAATTCGGAAAGATGAATCCGTTCTTAATTTTGCAACTCACATTATTTGGGATTCTGATTAGTTTGCTATCCGGAGTGCTAATCTCCCAGAAGGGGATAAAAATGCAATTGCACGTAAACATATTCGCAGATTAAAGAACCCGTATTTCTATGGTTATTTGTTCATTGATAATCGCTCGTTAGCAGACGTAGTGATGGCGACACAAAACATTCAAGACTGTTTGCCAGAAGAAAAAATTACTGAGAATAACTTCCAGAATTCCGAGAAAGTGGTAGCCACGAGAGGTACTCACCAACCCCCAAAGCAGGAAAGGGGAGAACGCAGTCAGCAGGTGAGAAGAGTCTTCAGATGTTGGCAGTGTGTGAAGAGGGGCACCGACAAGTGGAGTGCCCAATGAAGGATCTCCCAGCTGTTACACTTATCAGGCCTACGGTCATCTATCTTGAGAGTGCCCAGCAAAAAACTCTGAGGCGGTCGGGCTGTGGCACACGCACACCTCCCCACGCCCAACATCCAAGGAAAAGGAAACAGAAGAAGGGGGAGACAGGGGAGATTGATGCCCCCCCCCCCCCGCCATGACATCAGGATCAGCAGCCGAGGCAGTGGTGAGAGTGACTACGGCGGACATGGTAGAGCAGGCACTGGGACCTCCATCAGTACCCGCTACCTCAACCCTTCTACACTAGGGGGCAGCAGCATTGCAACCGAGGTCGTTGGCACGTGCCCCATATATCCTAATGGGTGGCTAGATATGTTAGCAGTCAGGATTGACCTACCAGATAAATCCATTTGAGCACTGATCGACACAGAAGCCAGCGTTTCGCTCAATGAAAAATGATTGTCCTCAAACCCACTACGGTCAGCGACATCCATCATCCTCGACACGCCAGGAGGAAATAAACTACACGCAATACAGAAAACGATCGTCAACTTTAAGGTGTGATCTGTGAAGTTTACACATGATTTTTTTGTCTTGCCCACCTTGGGAATTACAGGAATCGAGGCTATATTAGGTATTTATTTTATCAATAGTAATCATATATGCAATTTTTGGGGAAAAGATACAATAACAGTAAAAGCAAGAGGGTACATTTTGCCGATAGTGCGAGTAAGAGCTTTGCGGGCACGGAGAGACGATTAAGTAAGGTAATAGTTGTACATGAAAAAAGAAAAGTGTTGTCTTCTCAGACACGAGCATATCAGTGACCCAGTGCCAGCCTCTTCTGTAAGGAACCAAGGTTGTTGTTGAACCCCATGACAATTGGGCATACGAAGTCTTAGAGGGCTTGTCAAAAATAAAAGAGAACAGAGCTGATATAATGATAGTTAATTTGTCAAATAAAAGAGTTGTGATAGGAAGTGATTAAGTGATTCGGTGTGAAATAGAGGTATGTGAAATTGTTAATAATGGGATCTTGGGAGCCATAACTCCAGCCCACACAGACGAACGAACTCAGAACTTGATTATGAGAGCGCGAAAACTATGTCTGCCAGAATATCAACCTATAGTTAGTGACATTGTTAATAATTATTCCGATTTAATTACAATTGGAGATAAGCCACCCGGGAAGATTGATCAATATCCTTTTAGCATTGAAACTGGGCGGGTGGAGCTGATCAGGTCAAGGCCTTATAAGGTACCCATTAATTTCTCGGGAGAGATAGAAAGGAATAATTGATGAGAGTGAATCCCCCTGGTCTTCTCTAATTTTATCTTCTAAAAAAAAACGATGGCTCGGTAAGATTGTGTGCTGATTATAGGCAGATGAATGCAGTCACTAAGGATAATGCATTTCCATTGCCCTAGATCAAAAAATTACTTCTGAAGGTTAGGAATATTAAATATTTTACAACTATTGACTTAAAGTCAAGATACTATCAAATACCCATTCAGGAAGACAGTAAATATAAAATGGCATTTATAGCTAAAGATCAACTATTTCAGAATAATTTTCTTCCTTTCGGTGTTAAAAATGTTCCAAGTTATTTCTCCAGAGTAATGATGGTGGTTTTGTCTCCCTTAATTGGCCATAATGTTGTTTATTTAGATAATATCATAATTACAGGGAAAACCCCCGGAGAACATAATGGTAATATTCGTTAAGTTTTAGAAGCATTGCGACGTAATGGTATGAAAATAAATTTGTCAAAGTGCAAATATTTCTGTAAACATGTATTTTTAGGTCATATAATATCCCCAGAAGGTATCCAACAATGCCAAAGTAAAGTATAAGCTAGTAGAGACTTCCCCAGATCAAGTACCCTTAAAGAAGTAGCTGGGTTATCTTGAGCTCGCTAAGTATTACCGTAAATTCATAAGCGGTTTTGGAGAGATATCGAGACCCTTAGATGCTTTAAAGAAACAAAAAGTAGTAAATTAGGGAGTGGAAGAAGAAAGGGCCTTTAACCATCTGAAAGATGCCTTAAGTAGCAATGACATACTCCCATATTCTTGATTTGATCGCCCGTTTTTAGTGACAACTGATGCGACTAGCGTATCTGTTGGTGGCGTAATTTCTCAACGAGATAATAGAGGTAGAGAGCGTCCCATTCGTTTTGCTTCCAGGGCATTGAAAGTAGTAGAAAAGAATTATAAAGCATTTGATCGACAGGCTTTGGCTATTCTTAGGATTTTAGAGAGGCATCGGTTCTTTTTATTAGGTCAGTTGCTTGAGTTGTAAAGAGATCATGGGCCCTTACCTGAATTTTTTTTATAAAAGTTACTTGATATTTACACAAGCGAGATGGATTGAAAGACTGTTAGAGTTTAATATAAAGGTTTTTTTCCACATAGATGGTAAAGCTAAGAAGGTTGCTGATGCCCTCTCTAGAGGTGCAGTAATAGGAGTAACATCTAGGGCAGAAAAGAGGAACTATGAACATTACCAAAATATTATAGACCCCCATCTAAATAGAGAACTGTTTCAAAGAACATAAAAACGCTCTACTGGAAGCCAAAAAGTTCCCTGTGATTCGTATTAAATTTTATAGGGTGCATATGGATGTGGTAGGACCATTTCCTACTGGTCTAACACAACATAAGTATATATGTGTATTTAAGGATGCATTTACTCGTTACACTCATACTTACGCAATGTTGAATAAATCAGCAAATTCATTAGCCCAGGCGCTGTGCTCTTTTATTACTAGTTTTGGTTGCCATAAAATTTTGATAAGTGATAATGGTCTCGAGTTTATAAATAAGGTGGTGAATTCAATCTCGGACTCAATGAAAATTGAATTATTTTCAGTGACCGCATATAGGCCTTCAGCTAATGGCTTAGTGGAATTGCATAATAGGGATATAGTGTGAATTTTACATTACTTAGTGGCTGATGATCCTCTTCATTGGTATGCCATGCTTCCTACAGCTGAGCTAGCTTTGAACATTGCATATAATGCTTCGCTCGGGGACACGCCTTTCGTTTTAGTGTATGGTCAGGATCCTGTTTTACCATATATGGTCCTGATTAATTGGCAACAGTTGCCAAATTATTCAACTGAGCAATACTGTGTTTATTTACTATCTATTTACTAAATCTCTTAAGGAGAGTAATGAACCCCACTGAAAATTTTTTGAGAAGAGCTAATGTAAAACACAGCTCAAAGTATTATGGTCGGTTCAAAACCACACCGGTAAAAGTATTTGTGGGCGACTGTGTGTATTTGAAACGGTTACAACTTAGGAAACAGACTAGAGCCAGCATATTTGGGTCCGTACCGAGTAAAGATGGTTAAATCTAGCACAATGGTATTACAAAGCATCATTAATGGCACAGTGTCTGAACATCATTAGGCACACATACATGTGTTGCCTGAAGAGGTAGTTTTCAAAAGTGTCAATCAGAGTGTACCTCCTTACCCCTGCATACGTGATATTCCTTGAGTTGATGAGTAGATTTTTTTCTCTTTTCTGTTGTTGTTGTTTGAACAGATTTCATTTCTTCTTTTGACATGTTTTAAATAAACTTGATGATAACAATGTGTTCTTATGTTGGTGGTAATTTTGCTGTATAGCAATATGTATGACATACTGCTGAGTGAACTTGAAAAAAAATCAGAGGTTAAATAGGTTAGGTGATATCCGTTAGGTGGATCCTGCATCATTCATGTATCCAGATGATTCCTGGTTGCTGGGGCTAGGGCGGTTCCTGAAATGCAAGTGGGTGCGGGATTAAAGTTCAGCCTTGAAGAAAGGCAGTTTTGGAGAATATGTACATGTGAATATCTTATATTTAAAGTTATAAGAGAAGGGCATGAAGATGAATGATTTATTTTTGTGAAAACGGCTAGTGGCCACCAGTTGATAGTTACAAGTGTAAGTGTAGTAGTGATTTTAAGAACGCCGAAATGGCGGTGGTGAGTTGTGTTGTGAAATTTTGCCGTAAACCCGGACAAGTAAAATCCAGGGATGAAAGAATATCTATTCCTAACCCTGTCCCGCCCAAAAAGCCTATAATGCCCGCAACCAGAGGGAGGTTATTGATGTGGTTGTGTAATACTGGTATTGATATTTCTTTTTCATTTTGGGTATTCTTTATTTTAGTTGTAGAAGTCATAAGAAGAAATGAGTGAAATTATTTTATTTCATATTGTGCACATTTTTACATCAATATTTCCTTTTTTATTCTTTTGTGGAAGATGTGCTATTTTTTGGAGGAGTAATTTCTATGTATATATTTTGTGTTGCATTTCTGTGTAGTACATACCTTGCGTATCCCGGGTCGGAGTGTCCTCCATATATCATTGACTAGCAAGGGCGAGTGCTCACCTCCTCCCGGAGTGAGGAGCTTGGGGAGGAAGTAATGTCTTAATCCATGTATGCAAAATATGTGTTTTATACGTCAAGGTTTATGACCTTAGAATCATAAGGTGATATGTTTGACAGTATATCTCGATCATAGTGGAAAATTAAGAAAAACCTAACAATTCAGCATGTTTATAGAGCAAGATTACATCTTGTTTGCCGAGGGTTAGTCAGTACCATTAGCGTGATCAGTAGACAAGGTACTCACCTGAGAGTATCGGCTGTACATATTGTATTCACAAACCATTATGTAATTAAGTGAAAAAACCTATGTTCCGATGTCTCATTATCTGTTGACATAGGAGATATACTGTATATACAAAATAATGATGGGAATAGCACTAAGAGACAGGAAAAAAGCAATATCGATATGAGAACAATGTAAAGTAGAGATTATTCTTAAACCATGTTATAAAAAGAACTGCACATGGGCAGGACATATAATGAGAATGACAGATGGACATGAATAATAACAGAATGAGTCCCTCGAGATTTAAAAGGAAGCATAGGAAGTAAGAAAAGATGGTGGATTACAAACTAAGAAACATTACAGGTATAGACTGGCATAGGGAGACTCTCGAACAGATGCAAGTGGAAGGACATGTTGGAGGCCTTTATTCTACCGTGGATTTGTAATTGCTGATGAATATATATATATATATATATATATATATATATATATATATATATATATATATATATATATATACACACACACAAGAAAGCCATATATTTTTGATACATCAATGTCTGGATCCTCATAACGACCTCGGGATAAGAGCACCAGGTGAAATCAGACAAAGAAAATAGCTCCTGACCAGCCAGGAATCGACCCCTGGTCCAGGAAACTGGTAAGTACAGTGACATACTATTTGGCCACGAAGAAATATAAAAGTCAATGACAATTCTTCTGTACTTACATCTGGCTAATTCAAAAGCTATTGTCTTTGTGTGATTTTGCCTGGGGCTCTGATCCCGAGGTCATTAAAAGAACCCAGATATTAATGTACAAAAAATATATAGCTTATTTGAATGTGAAAAACGTGTGTAAATGGGCAAAATTTATCTTTAATCGAATGCTAAGTCACAAACATACCAATTAGCTACGATGGTGAATATGGGTTGATTTCAATTCCAAGTACAAAAAACATTAATTCGACAAGTATAAGTACAGAAGAATTGTCATTGATTTTTATCTTTCTTTCTGGCCAAGTGGTATGTCACAATACAAATAAGTTTTCTGGACCAGGTAGAAACTATTGTCTTTGTGTGATTTAGCCTGAGGCTCTGTTCCCGAGGTTGTTAAGAGAATCCAGACAAAGTATCCAAAATATATGGCTTATTTGAATATATATATATATATATATATATATATATATATATATATATATATGTATATATATATATGTATATATATATATATATATATATATAAATATATATATATATATATATATATATATATATATATATATATATATATATATATATGGCTTATTTGCATATGGAAAACACGTCCAAATGTGCAAAATTTATCATATATATATATATATATATATATATATATATATATATATATATATATATATATATATATATATATATATATATATATATAAAGCTTATATGAATATGAAAAACACGTCTAAATTTGCAAAATTTATCACACACACACACACACACACACATATATATATATGTATATATATATATATATATATGTATATATATATATATATATATATATATATATATATATATATATATATATATATATATATATATTTATATATGGCTTATTTGCATATGAAAAACACGTACAAATGTGCAAAATTTATCATATATATATATATATATATATGTATATATATATATATATATATATATATATAAATATATATAGATATATATATGTATATATATATATATATAAATATATATATATAGCTTATTTGAATATGAAAAACACGTCTAAATGTGCAAAATTTATCATTTATATATATATATATATATATATATATATATATATATATATATATATATACATATATATATATATATATATATATATATATATATATATATATATATTATATTTATTTATGTATATATATATATATATATATATATATATATATATATATATATATATATATATATATATATATATATATATATATATATGTTTATGTGTGTTTCTCAGTGAGTTTTATAAATCATATATATTGTTTACGTTGTAATGTTACATGTTTGAGTGATTTTTTTTATTATTAAATTTCTTACAAATTAATTTCCCCAAGAGGCATATCTATTGCCATCAAAATGTTAGCAATATATTGGTAAAGAACATCATATTCTATCAGTGTCCACAAATCTTCACAGAAACTTTCACCATGAGTCTATTTCGAATAGTAATTCGTCCACTGTACCACCCTGGTCCTGCTTTCATTACTTTAATATTTCTCGGACTCGTTTGGATTGTAAACAATAGAAACATCAATCAAAGTTCTGCAGATTTTTTAAAACGTTTAAAAGAACAAATTTTGAAGAGTGCTCAGAGTGAGATTTCAAGTTTAAAACAGGAACCTTTGACGAGTGCTCAGAGCGAGATTTCAAGTTTTCAACAGCAAACTTTGAAGAGTGCTCAAAGTGAGAATTCAAGTTTATTCGGGTTGAATCCTGCTCTTAGTTTGTCACGCATTGAGGATAATCTTCAGAAGTCTGAAGTTGTTGCTGCTAAAGGTACTATAGATAACCCTGAAAATAAGGGGAAGAAGAAAGAGAATGCCGTTGCCCGACGACTCAGAACACGGAGGGAGAAGGTTCTAGAAGTGTGTAGGAGAGAAAATATCCAACAATGTCATTGGAAAAATATCCTGAATTTTCGTATATACTTTTTTCATCGTTATGACACATCTGTTTGCACTATAGCTAAGGTTAGTTTGAAATATATCAGATGAGTTTAACATGAATATTTTTGTTGTAATTCTCGTCATGTAAATTTCAGTTGTAGTTTCTATTGTACTTCATCATAATTGCCCATATATACTATACGCTGTTTTACTATAGGCTTAAATTTGATGCTATGTTAAAAATATTCTTTCTAATGTATCAATGGAATAATTCGTATTTGATATTATTTTGCAGTCTGCCTCATCAACTTGGAGAGCACACCTTAGGCGGGTCAATAAAGGACCTCCTTTTAATGTACCTATATATAATGACAAGATCAGGAAGGCCTTTCTTCAGAGACCCATTGAAGTTATATCAAAAGATGTGAATTCTTCTTCGAAAATTATAACAGTTAGGTAAATTGAACCTTTTGCTTCAGGATTTTGATTAAGGGGACTGCAAAGCATAATAGCTTTCTATAGAACAGACACTGATGATAAAATACTTGCATTCTTTGCCCATGACAAAATGTACTGTCGTCAGTAAGCATCACATAGTACACTTTTTGAATTAGTAATGGGTTTTTGCAGTTTCCTTTTGGTCGTAGGTGTAAGATATCCACTAATTATCCTTTTACTCAGTCCCCTTTTTATCTTCCTGTCTTTCACCATACTATCCAGACTCTATGTTACTGTCCAATCACTCCTAACTGTCTTGCTTCTTCATTTTGATATACATTTCAATATTCTAGTTGCCCCAGTGTCTGGTCATTAGAGCAAACTTTCATAAATCAAAGAAAATTCACCAAAACAAGACTTTATCACTATAAACTGAATATCCATTCTCTCACAAGGCATCCGCTATCACGATTGGTGGCTGCGTTTCGTCATAAGTACAGGAATGGGGAGCTTATGCAACAGCACAAACCTATTTTTGAAGCAAGGGTTCGCAAGGTAGGTTGACTATGTCTAGCAACACATCCCTTCCCCAGTGACTATTTTAGAATAATTGTCTGAATCATATCAAGTTAGTCCATTTACGTTAGGTGCAACTTAAGGTTTGTGACCGAGTAGATGGCTTTGCCAAGAACTATGAGTAGGGTGGAGATGATATTAATAGTATTTACAGGAACCGCTTTTTTGAGGCTGATCTATATTTGCTTATTTTATAGAAGCATGTTACAAATATATATATAAAAAAACATTGAATTGTACACTAAATAAGACATTGCCTAGTTCAGCCATATAAAGAACATTATATTAAAAGCAGAAATTATGACTACATTGATTCATAATGGCACCTCATAGCACATAATATATATTCCTTATGATATAGTGGGAGACTGATTGTTTTAATATTAGTTATTTGCCAATTTAAAGGGCCAATAAAATATTCCTTTCTGAAATCAGAATGAGAGATATTTGAATTCATTGTAAAATTGCATAACTATTTTGGAACATCAAGATCTCTAACTTAATCATGTTAAGAAAACATTCAGTTGGCAGAATTAGTTATTTGAGAAGTATGGGTGTAAGCAAGAGAGAGAGAGAGAGAGAGAGAGAGAGAGAGAGAGAGAGAGAGAGAGAGAGAGAGAGAGAGAGAGAGTCTTCCTTTCTTGATATGTAAATGGCATTTTTTGGGGCTGGCAAGAAAATATTGGTTACAATATGGTTGAGTATTGATACCCTGAGGGGTATGCTAGTCAATTTTCTTCAACAACAAATGGGAGAGTGTCATTTGTACCATAGCAAAGTTACTGAATGTCTAATCCTATAAAGATAAGCAACCCATTAGAATAGTGTAGTGATAAGAACACTGCCTTCAAAATATTCATTATAATCTCTCTTATTAAAATCAATTCGAGTTTTTACTCTCTGTAGCATTAGAGCCTGTTTCTCTGGAATATGTGCTCTCATTCATCTCCCCCCACCCTGTTCTCTCCCCTAAGCAATAAACCACAAATGTTTCCCTAAGTGTTGTTCAAAACCTTCACTCATGAATTAACGTTTTTTCACCTCATAAATATGGTTACTATATGGGTATTTTGATTGGCTAAGGTAATCAGTTTGATTTCAGACCAAACTATATTGTAACTTGAATTCCTTGTTTTAGTAACTTTCACAGAAATTTCGGTATTAGTTTTGGTTTTTCTTGAACAATTAACCCATAAAATTAAGAAAAAGGACAAGGATTTTTCTAAATAGCCTTCTCCTGTGTTTCATGGAAAAAGAAATCCTATGATGTTGACACAAAAACGGCTATGGTGTAAAAAAACTTACTCTAAACACATCAACGGTTAGAAACTTGCAACATTGTAAATCTTCAATGAACAGCAGTAGGTTACAGTGCCAATAGTGTAGTTACAGTATCTAGCTACTTGATGGCTTGATGCCATACTGATTATGCTATGTAGCTTTTATAGTCTGTTCTTTTCATATCAAATTTGATTTTCTTCCCTTATTAGAGGATAACTAGAAGTGAGTGGCATGAGAGGTTCCATCAATTCTGGCTTCCTGCCCTCTTTGCCAACAATATGGTGCCCCATAACACCCACCTTAAAGTTGGTATAAAGAAGCCAATTGACCCAAGTATTTTGTAAGTAAATTTTTGATGGTATTCATCGTTATGTGTCTGTGCGTTCTAATATCCACTGTCTTTTTTGACAGAATTAAAACTAAATAATGCAGTCATATAAGAAATTTCTTATCATATAGTAAAATACACAGTACAGTACTGTTTGTGGAATTGTACGGTATTCAAAATATTTTATTATCTTATTGAGAAATCAGTTGCTCTGCTTGACTTTTACTCGAGTATATCTCCTAACTTAGTTTTTTTTTTTTTTTTTTTTTTTTTTTTTTTTGATCAGGTAAATGTATTTCTAAAACAGTATTTTTTTCAAGCACTGCCATACATCAAACTAGAGGACTAGGTTTCCTTTTTTTTTTCATGGCAATTTTAGCCTTATATATTTCCCATTATATCTTTAATGAAAAAATCTGAGATGTCTTGTAATTGTTCATTTCTCTTGTACTTGCAGATACTCAATAAAGGAATATGAGAGATTGTACCGCTTTCTGAAACCACAGATTACATTTGTACAGTTCCTGAAATATGTTCTAAAAACATATCAAGAAGGAAAAGCCGATGCTCACTGGTTTGTAAAAAAAAAAAAAAGAAGAAAAAAAAAATCTTAGAGATGAAAGATTATGTGACCGAATTAGTCTTCGTTTTCTTTGTTGCAAACAAACAATGGCACATCCTCTTATAATCAATATCAATCATTGGTGTATATCTTGAAGCTCTCGTTGTATAGTATAGTGATTCTCTCTCTCTCTCTCTCTCTCTCTCTCTCTCTCTCTCTCTCTCTCTCTCTCTCTCAATCCTAAACTATTTTTCACAGGGAACCTTATCACGATAGCTGCTGTCCTTGTGATATTGATTATGATTACATCACAGAAGTCGAGACGTTATCAGAAGATTTGGAATACGTTTTCAAGAAACTTGGCATTCCAGCAGACCCGGATACTTCTATGAACCAAAAAAGGAAGAGTGTTGATAAAATCTACTCAGATTTTGCGTAAGTTTTCAACAGTATTACTGCCAAGGAAAGATAATTAAGATTTTGGGTTTTATGCAAATTTGTAATTAATTTGTTAAGAAACGTTAATAGGTGGGTAAATGAAGTCTATGTCTGCTGAGGAATTGAATGTGACAGTTGAGATAAGAATTGTCCAAATATTAAAAAAAAAGTCGAAAAGACTTCTCACTAAAAAGAACAATGAAGAAAAGCTTTTCGCCATATCTTTAGGTTTCTCTTTTATACTTTCATTATACTATTTCATTATAGTTATGACCGTGATACTCATGGCCTAACCTGTAGATAAGGAAATAGTTTTGAAGTAATTTGCAGTTTGATCTTTGCAACCTGTCAGTAAAGACCTAAAACTTTAATTAAGTCACGAAAGTTCAATTTAATTTTTGTAAAGTTCTAGTGCTATCTTGTCTCCTTAAGTCTGAAGTAAATTGATTTTTTATTTCAGATACTATCGAAAAGTGCCTATGTATTTGAGAAGAGGGATTTACCAGTACCTAAAGTATGACATGGATCTTTTTGGATATGAACTTCCTAAGAATTTTTTAATTTAATATAAAACTTGGATGGATGTAGAGTGAATAGCATTCCTTTTCAATTTAATAAAATTATATTTTTGTTGTTAATGAGCTGCGTGGTCTCCTGAGAACTTTCATTTGAAAGGCTAGAACATGGAATCCAACAAGACAAGAAAGTACTAAAGAAATATTCTCTTCCCTGCTTCAAGGCAGTGCACCTACATACATAGAAAGGACTTTGTGAGTATAAGAATGACCTAAACGCTCGGGATTTAATCTGTTAATCCTAACGTCTCTTATTGTGAGATACGTCGGACACACGATACATGGCCGATAACGAACACTGGCACTGGATCCAGGGTCACTTGGTCACCAATATGTGCTCGTCTACCCTCTTTTGATTCAACTGGGGACGGCCTTTCCTGCACGCTCTTAGTACCCTACCAGAAGTACCCTACCAGACAGCCATCTTCCTCAACCTTCAAGTTGAGTAAAGTCAACCGTCGTATTATTTTGTCACTGTCAGTTTTAACTTAAATTAAACTCTTATAAAACTTTTTTTTTTTTTGAGCTTTTAATCTATCTTCAGAAGGTTAAACGTTCCACTAAGAAATTAAAATGTCTAAAATCGTATTTTGTCAATAACTCTTATCCATCTAACTAGTTTGAAAAAAAACTTAAAAATTACATTTTATCCCAAAAGCCAGAGTACTAAATGTTTCTTAAAAGTAAAATTTTTGTCTATAGCTTTCAATATTCGTAATATTATAGAAATGTTAAATGTTAACTTGAGGAATCACTTTCTGAAATGTATTCCTCTATAACCCCGAGTTTGTTTTTAAGAATCCCTTGTTAATAGGAGGCATTTTTGTAGAATTGTCCCAGGTGTAATTTGGTAACTTATGCTATTTTCTCCAACCATCTATTAAGTGTCAGCATTAATTTTCGTAGATGTCACTCATTGCATTGGATGCACATTAAATATTTTTTTTTTTCTTTTTTTTTAATCAGTAATCAAGGAACTTACTGATTATTTCAAGTTGGATAATTCAGCAGAATCCCATAATAGCTATTCACTAATTTCCCTCGATTTTTTTTTTACTAGAAAAAATAAAAACTATTCCCAAATCTAATTCACTCAACTGCCACTCTCCCTTCACATATTGCCTCATCATCTTCACAACTAATCTTTTAATTACCCATAACCAATCTGACGTTGAACTCTCTGCTACTTTCTATTTTTTATCCTGGAATTTGACCTTACTCGGTATGTTGCTTGCTTGTGGTGATTTCCTTTTTTTATGCAAAATCTTTTATTGGAATTATCTTGATTGTAATATTTCTGGAAACATAAATTGGATCTTACCATTCAATAGATTAGCTTTTACTAATTTGTAAACGTTCATGTTTTAGCTCTGAGGATGGAAACAATGGTTTCCCAAAATTTGGTTGTAATAAATATAGCGAACAATGTTAAAGTTTCTTCTTTCAGTAACCTTTCTAGTAAATCTGAGTAATTATTGAAGAGAAGTGCATTCATATATGTATCTATTTTTACATAATTTTATATAAGTATTTGTTTACACATATATATCTATGAATATGCATACGTATGAATATATATATTTGCACACTTTAAATAGTTCTCTCTCTCTCTCTCTCTCTCTCTCTCTCTCTCTCTCTCTCTCTCTCTCTCTCTCTCTCTCTCTCTCTCTCTCTCTCTCTCTCTTTATATATATATATATATATATATATATATATATATATATATATATATATATATATATATATATATATATATATATATATATATTCGTGTGGGATTTTGTGTGTGTGTTTGTATGCATGTATTACAATTTCTTATCCAAGCACATTAACAACTTACTTTTTGTGAATCTTTTTTCATATCAGATTTCCTATAATCATTTCAACTTTTAGGAAGACTGAGACATAAAACTCTTGTCCTTTCTTATCGTAGGTTTCCTATGAATCCATTAGAGGTTATTGTCTTCTTTAATAACACATTTTCCGGTTATTGCTTTTTCTCTTTCATCAAATGAGTTAATCGTATTTACATTCCCAGGAAATTTTAAAATTATTTTCTAAAATGATATGAAATATCGAAAACTTTATTTCAAACGTATCCAAAAGAGAATGCTTCTTTATTATGAGTATAATATAACCTTTTGAATAAAATCATTATGGAATTTTAATCATGCACATAATTTCTTAATAAAATCCTTGGAAGAAATTGAAATGTTTTTTAAGGGAATTAATCGTAACTATGAAGCAATTTACAGAAAGGTTAATTGTGTTTAAAACGTCAAATAATTTGTACATCTATCAAATTTAACTCTCATTCTGAACGCCAAATTAGAGGACATTCAAATACAAATACAATCATTATAGGCAAGCACTTGGATGGTCTTGTGACAGGCATGATGGAGGTCATAAATACGGGGACATATCCTTAAAATCTTATTTCATTTATAGATAACAAATGTTTTTTTTTTCTTTTTTTTTTTTTTTACATGATATCCGTAAGGGATTTTTGTATCTAACGAATAATTCCTAATTATCTTTTAGTGGCCTGTGATTATTGGTAATGTTAAAATTGATTTACCCGGTATCACACATCTGTTTGGGAATATCTGGGTCTGGTTGACATGAACACTTTCAATTTCCATTTGAAAAGGCGACATTTACTCTACACTCGCCAGACACATAATCGGACCATCTCTTGCATGTTTAGTTCACGAATGGTAATCCTTCCAGATAGTATTATAAGGGTTCACAGATAACGCTTGAAATTAAAATGAGATTTGATCGTCCTTTCCAGCTCAGATTTTCTTTACGCCATGATGAGTTTCAAACAAAAAGTTATACAATGTATTAAGTTTAACATAAATACGCTGGATGTAAATATCCCCATTTAAAAATGGATTGGAAAATATAAAATGTGACAATTGTGTGTTTTTATCCAATGTTTTTTTTTTCCTTCAATAATGTTGACATTGGCTTAGAAATAGACGATATAATAACAGAATAACATAAATTTGAAATTAGCTGGTACATTCAACAGATTCTTGAAGCAGAGCTCTATGGCAGTTACAGTTTAGAATTAAATGTAGATAGTGCACACTTCTGTATTATTATTATTATTATTATTATTATTATTATTATTATTATTATTATTATTATTATTATTATTATTATTATTATTATTATTATTATACTAGCTGACCCACAACCCTAGTTGAAAAATCAGGATTCTATTAGATCATGGGCTACAAAAGTGAAAAATATCCCACTGAGCAAAGGAAATCAATAAATTATATATGAAGTAATGAACAATTAAAATGAAATATTTTAAGAACACCAGCTACATTAAAACAGATCTTTCATATAAATTAGAAAAAGACACATCTCAGCCTGTTCAACATACAAACATTTGCTAGAAGTTGGAACTTTTGAAGTTTTACCGTTTCAACTACCCGATTACGAGATCATTCTACAACTTGGTCATAGCTGGAGTAAAACTTCTGAAATACTGTATAGTATTTAAACTCATGATTGATAAGGCCTGACTATCAGAATTACCTGCATACCTTGCATTACGAGGAGCATGGTACTGTCCGGGAAGATCTGAATGCAAAGGATGATCAAAATTAAGAAAATCTTTATGGAACTCCAGTAGAGATGTTTCTTTGAATCTCCTTGTAGCTCAAGTAACTCATTTTACAAATTTTTAGGAACAGATTAAAAATCTACTTCAAGTGATGAAGAAAGCATTGTAAAAAGAGAGTTTTAATGATTAAAGTCTTGAAATCTTTCAGAGAATTCCATCTTGAGTGACTGGAGCTCATTTGTAAAGGAAGAGAAATCTTCTTTTCTATACTGTGCTAATGTCGGAAAGTGGAAAACATTTCCATTTCTTAGTTGTTTCTCCCAATTTCTGAATTTAGTTTGAAACAAGTTGAGTTGACCCTTCCTCTGCTCTTTGAAAATTGATTAATTTAGATTGCACGTAAGGTTCACAAGGATACCTAAATCACGGACCCTGTCATCATTTTCGAGTTCCGAAACCGACTTTCCTTTCATTTTCATGAAAAACAAAATTTCTTCCCTTAGCTCATAATGTTGCTTCAACATTTAAACTTACTTATCCATCTTACTTCACAAATAGGTAAGGTTTCCATACTCTGCATAAATATCTTATAATAATTCCTTAAATTGTTGATGATTTAGGGTCCTGGATTTTATGGAGTTGACACATAACACAACAGTGGATATGGTCTCTGGAAATTTCCTAGACTTTGCTCATAAATTCTGTTAATGAATCATACAATGAAAAGCAATAAAGCTGCTGGATTCCCTCTGCATTGAAATCTCCGCCTTCAGTTCTTAAACAAATCCATTTCTATTCCGACCATGGAAGGTGCACTATCTGTTGCCTAATTATGAAGTTTGTCAGATAATATATTTAATTTTTTCATTGAATTTTTCACTTCAAGAAAAAATAGCTGTACTTGTGGTTCCTTTACTTAATTCAAATCCAAGCATTTTATCTGTAACATTAAAATCAGAATCAACATCACGCATATACAGTAGCTGTGCTACATTATACCAGTCACATCAGTACTTTCGTCTATGGTTAAAGAAAAAGATTGAAATTGCAATCATAACTTCATTAGATTTGATTCTATATAAGTTCGGAATTCTTCATTGCTTCTTGTCACAGTTCTCTGAGATAGACGAATATTTTCTGTCTATTTTTTTTATCTTTGCACGCTATTTCAAAGACAGCAAATATATATATATATATATATATATATATATATATATATATATATATGTATATATATATATGTATATATATATATATATATATATATATATATATATATATATATATATATATATATATATATATATGTTTATATATTTATATATATATATATATATATATATATATATATATATATATATATATATATATATGTATTTTTATATAAATTCACCATCACTGTAAGTTTTCAATAAGTTGCATTTTTTTTTCAACAATGTAACTGACTTGTGCAATATTAATCTTATTCTGTTTCTGAACAAAGAAACGTTTTCTGTCGTATCGAGGCTTTTCATAATTCTTTGACTTTTTCTTCTCTTGGTCGAGCAGAAAGAGTATGAAATGGTGGATGTTTTGTCAAGTAATGTATTTTCAAATTATATTCCTTCAATATACTAAGTATATCTGAACAAAGGAGGCACTCAGGCTTATCATCCCATGTCTATCGTCCATTTTTCTTGAAACACACAACCTTCCTTAGACATACTTTGGGTTCAAATATTCCAACAATTATAATCTTAGGTGCAAAAATACAAGAACTATGCTTCTCGTGGATTGATAGATATGGCATGGCACAATTATCATTTTTCTTTAAAAAATCCGCTATTGACAGCCGTGTTCAGAATACGAAAATGAGAGACGGGTTGAGTTCTTAAAGGTCCCCTGACATGAATATAGTAACTATATTTTTCTTAAGCACTGACACGTGTACAATCATTTTATCATAAAAATACGACCGCCGTGTGCTGATTTACTACACTGTAGTGATTTGAATTTTGCTGCTGATATTTGCCCATTTTGAATTTCCCCACATTCTGGAGAGGCTGGAAGCCATAGCTGTGATATCAGCTCAACAACACGGGCTGCGGTGGCGTGGCAGTTTGTTTACATTGTGCTTGAGCGATCATGGATGAAAGCAACGCAGAGAAAAGCTATTTCTTGGATCGCCAAAAAGATGTCAAGAACTGGAAGAGATTGTGTGGCTTTTGGCCGTTCTAATACTGTGTGATTAAAAAAAAAATCATCTAAAATGTAGACACAATGGCTGGGGTATAACATGGGGGAGGGGGGGGGGTGTCTGCTTGTCATCTGTCGACAAAGTGGGGATGCCAAACAAAAATTGAAAACAGTGGTTACAAGTCAATCTGCGTGATTATGAAATAAATATATTTGATGTTTAGTTGAGTAGACCAAAGAACTACGGAATAGAGGGATGGGGAGTGGGGGAGAGGTTGACTGATTGTTATGCACCGTTGCAAAGGCTATGCCTCACCCTGAACCTGAACCTGAATACAATAGCTAATACAAGTTTCTACTTCCACTAGCATTGTTCTCTTTCCATTACAGCGGGGGCCTCATCAGATGCTGCTTTTATTGTGATATCAAAGCAGAGGCAAAATAACACATTCAGGGCCATTGCTGATAGGATTGAAAGCGGTTCATTTTATTGTTACTTTATCAAGTTCTTTTAAGAAAAGTCATTTAGAATTTTTTTCTCGTCATTTTAAATAGGCCTATCTTAAAGACAATAACATATCAAACTAAAAACATTAAAAAATTGCAACATTTGATAACATACCGATATGACTTGGGTGGATGTGCTTCAGTGAATTTGATATTAAACAAGTTTAAAAATTCAGCATAAATTATTTTATATTGATTTCCCTGTTAGGGGTGGGCATTTTGTTTATGGCAAATAGAGAGTTATGTCTTTTCTTATTCACACGTACTAAAGAAAAATATTGCCTGCAAGCTATGAAGATGACTTGGATCTATTAGAGAAGAAACAAAAGCTATACACTCTAGATTATAACGTGCTACTTCCATATAATGTGTGCTGTGGGTGGTGAGAGATTCGTGGTATAGTTCTTTAAAAAGAAGGAGTTTACCAATCAGTTGTTCTAGCTCCGTCATTCACGTGCAGGCCGGCAAAATTGTCCGTGTCGTGTTCTGACTCCACTCCTTCTTCACTATAACAGGAATTATCAGTTTTGTCGGATAAGGTTGGCTGGTATTGATACGACAAAACAAGTACAGGATCACTAAATCTTTCTTGTTCATCAGTGGAATTGACTGATGAATCAATATCTAGTTCATAGCTGCTAAAACTTGATGAGGAACATTCAAGATCCGACTCGCGCACAGCCATGTTTATATCTGGCATCTGGGAGCCCGCTCTGCTTTAGGTGGTTTTATGATCCTGATGCAGTGTTGCCGGCATAACGTCACGCGCAGCAGGCCGCCCAGCACGAAAATCTGCCTGGGCTAGATAGCCAGGTCTGTAAATTCCTGCATTTGTTATATATAAATATTAATATTTCTGGATATAAGGCATTTGATACCTGTGATTTATAGTGATAATGATTACGGTATGTCATGTCAATGCGTAGAGTAACTTATTTTAAAAACATATTTTTGATGTCAGGGCACCTTTAAGTAGCAGGCTTTTGCTGATAGGCCAATTAGAATATTAAAAGGGTTTATCCCTTGAAATAATCCTTTCAAATGTAATTACAGTATAGTTCTTGAAGTATCATTGCCTAGAGAAGCAGCGAAACCAAAAATGGACAGTGGAAAAAATAATATTTATTTCAGAAATGTTTGAAGTGGATAATTCTAGTTCTGCCTGGTCATAATAAAATTTTCGTATCAACATCTAATCTCTCCCCAAAAATTGAATTGTTATCTTTAGATCAGGAGGTACTCGTTCAGCTTATAGATTGGCATTTTCAGTGAGAAGGGAATTTTGAAGACGAAGGTTGATCATTTAACAATTTGTGTATTTTTTTTTTTAAGAATCATAAAACCAAAGCTGGCCGCATTTCAATATGTCCAGATCTGTGTGTCACAGATTGCCTATGTCTGTTATATGGTGATGCCAAGAAGATATCCTGATGATATTCATAATTGAGAGAGGAAAGTGATACCCTTGTCGGAAGTAATGTGCTGCGGGATGCCGAATTTAGCTATCCATCTGGAAAATAGTGCAAGAAGAAGTGGATGTGGCTTTAGGCCAACAAACGGAGTGATCGATGACTGTAAAAAGTGAATGTTGTGTTTTTGATGTACGTAGATAGGAAATCATGTCAATATAAATGTGTATAAAACAACAAGGAGGTTGATGAAAAGTGCTCACACCTAAATCTGTGTGTCAATCAAATTTTGAAGTTTGACCTGAAGTACAGGCATAAACCCAATCTGTGTTATGAATTTTGAGTTCAGTAGCTGTGAAGTAGACTGGAGTGAAGTGTGAGAGATATCCTGAATTAATTGAACCACTTTGGGGAATGGTGGCCGGTATCTATGGGTTTGGCCTACCAGCACCGACGTCTTAGAGGTGGTTGGTGTGGGAGTACTCAAGGACAACGTGTTCCCAATGAAGAGACATGCAAGATGTCTTTTAGGTTTGGTCCTTGGGATCTTTTTGTTGGGTTTCTGGCAAACGTAGTAATGCATTTCAAGGTAGACAGCAACTAACATGCATCTGGAAAGGATGTCGGCGAAGGAATTTAGTTTGCCAGGGATACGTTGAATTGTACAATTATATTCAGTATTTAACATAGAGAAGTTTACGTTGAAAGAAGGACCAGGCATTGGACTCTCATATGAAGGCATGAATGAGAACTTGGGGTCCGTGGGAATGACGAAGGACGTGTCCTTTTAAAAAGGACGAAAATGGCAAACAGCCAAATATATCACCAACAGTTCACGGTAGAAGGTTGAGTACATGGAATATGTCTGAGAAAGTTTTCTACTGAAGAAGGCCTATGGTGCGATACATAGATTCTTTGAGTACCACCTCTACAGCAACATCACTGCCATAGGCAGAGAGCGCGAGGAGGGAAGTTGGCAAGTTAAAGGTGAGACCAGTAGCATTTGATAGGACTTTCTTAATGTTGAATAAGGCCTCCTCCTGAAAGTTTTTTTGCTTAAAGTTTTTTGGCTTGCCCTTGAGGGAGTTGTAGAGGGGGACAATAGTCTCAGTAATGGCTGGTAAGAACCAGTGATATTGCTGATAAATTCTCAGAGAGGAGTGAACACTTTAAAAATTTATGTGATGGCCCAAGAATGCCACTTCTTTGGCACCCAAGGTACAGTTTTCTTACTATATCATAAGGCTGTTCTACTGCAGGCAGTAGAGGACGATGTGTAGGTGACATTGGTGGTAATCACAAATTTTTGAAATGTAGCACCAACATTAAGAACACCAAAGCAGGAGTAACTGAAAGTATATGTTCCGAAAGGTGTGGTGATGATGGTCTTGGGGATGTCAGCTAGCTTCATGGGCACCTGATAATACTCTTTCAGGAGGTAGGGGATCAAAAGGGAGGTGGTGTTGTCAGCGATATTGTGAAGTGGTAAAGGTCTGGTTCCGTGAGCAAATCATGATGTCTGTAATCCCCAAAATTGTGTAGGGAATCATCTTTCCTCAGGACGATGTACAGGTGTGATGGCCATTAGCTGGCAGCAATTTTAAAAAAGGGCCCTTTGCTTTTTGACATGTGTGCATTAAGAATCTGCAAAATAGTCTGCTTGCAAATATCTGATTCTTCCCAACACTGGTGACTGTACAGTCCTGTTATGATGATAGGTGTTGTGCTTAGCGAGATATGTGGACATATGGCATTGCTTTTGGTGGAAGATGTCAGGATACAAAGTTAGAATTTGGGTGTATTAATCCATGGGGAAACTGATGTGGAGAGTGAGGTCTGAAGGAGTAGGTGATAACGACATGGTTGTGCAACGTCAACCAGAAAATGGAAATGGGATGGGAAATTCAGGTGATGATAAAATTCCACCAGTAGTTAGGGGCCCAAAACAACTGTGTTAATATTTCATAACCATGGGTAGGGATATCAGACCTGTTGGCGGCAAACATCAGCAGTCTTAGAGTTAATAGGTCGCGCCCTTAAGAGGGAATGTAGCAGAACGGAATGACTTACACTAGTAAATACCAGAAAGAACACAGTAGATTTTTATTCATGAGAGAAAAAGAGATTAGTTAATGGGAAAGCTATCACTACAGGCAATGGCCTAGTTGAATTCTTTTTTCGACTATTGACGTTCAGTAGCATATTCTTTAGCAGCAGACCCAAATATGGAGTAGTACTAGCACAACTGAGGACAATAGACGATATCTATTGGTTGTTGAAGATTGAGGCAAGGGTGTTTGGTAGCATAGGTGGGTGGTATGCGGCTTCGTAACAGCCCAGGCATGTCATGAGGTAAACGTCAATATCCTACAGCATTTGCATCAGTTTCAGTCAGTGATGTATGGTTGTCCCCTTTCGTCAGGAGTGGAGTTATTGATGGATGTTTTAACAGTGAGTAAGTGAATGTCCGTAAAGGTATCGACTTTTGTCATCAGTTCCTTCATGGACAAGGTGTCGGCATTAGAGAGTATGGTTCACACAGGCTATGTCAGGCATTATACCCAAAGGGTAAAATGTAGGTTAACTTCACGAAGAGATCATTCTGCAGCAGTCTGATAGCAAGCAATAATTACTATTTTTCTAAGAGCCATCGAAACTTTTCAATCATAACAGTTGTTCAAAGAACAGCAACATAAAGGGTACACAAGTGGTTGGCGATGGTAAGTACTGTTCCTAGAGGTATGATTTGAGGGCATCATACTGTATGGGGGTGTTTATTTTGTTTGCAAAGTGTGTCTGATATTTCTGGGAAGGTGTCCTAGGGGATAGCAGCAATGTAGTCGGCTTTGCTACATGAGCTGGTTACACCCTCGAAATGGAGCTGAACCTCAGTGTGGTGAAACTAGGCAAATGCATCTCTACTGGCAAAGGGCAGAAGGATCACTGCAGCAGCATTGACAGACGATATGGGATCGGTAGTGGGTATCGCCAGAGGATGCAGCTTATTAAGCAGGGAAGTGGGAGGGGAGCTATAGTCAATTTTTTTTAGTGAGGCAAACTCTCACCGGCTCGCAGGGGTGCCCTTTTAGCTCCAAAATTTCCTAATAGCTGATTGGTTGGAAGTATTTTTGTCCGAATACCATTATTGTTTTCAAATAATTACCAAATAATGTGAATTGAAACTTTTACTAAACTGAATTTCTCCCTCAGATATAAGTTTTGCCAATAAATAATGTTAACAAATAAATATATTATAAAGTATCGTGATTGTGAATCCAAATTTAATAACAGTACCCACCGATGTCAACGATAGGAGCTTGTTTTCAGATGCACGCTGCATAATTTTGTAACTTTTCACATATATCAGCACCAATTGAGATAAATTACACTAAGAATAAGTGAAAACCGTTTATTATAAACTTTTTTTGAATACCAGAATCTACTAAATACGTGGAATTGATAAAACTAACTATTAGTGAAAATAACAGTTAAGTAAAAACAAGAATCAATTAGAGTTGGTCCCGGGTAAAACGAGCATTCTACTGTCAAACACCAGAACAAATCAATAATTAATTTAGGGGACCCTTTTTAAAACACAAGAGTGTATACCACTCAAAGAAAATTCCTAAACTTTATCTGCAAAACTATTATTTAAAGAGAACTACATCCTAACAAATATATTTTTCATACAAACTCAATGGAGAAACGGACACGGTGGCGTATGAGAAGAATCAAGCTAGTATACTAAATTCTAGAAAGGTTATCCGGAATCTTGTTGTCAGTCCCTTAACATGTTTTATAACCAAATTGAATTCCTGCAGAAAAAGAGCCCAGCTCAAAATCCCCTGGTTCGCTCCCTTCATCCGCTCGATGAAAACCAGAGGATTGTGATCCGTCCATATCTCAATCAGGAAAGAAAAATTTGTCACATACCCCTTGAAATAGTTAAGAGCTCGGACCAAGGAAAGAGCTTATTTTTCTACAGTGGAGTAACGTTTTTTAGCCGCCAGAAGCTTTTTGCTATAGTAACACACAGGATGAACATCGTCCTCCTTTTTCTGAAAAAGGACATCTACAATGCCAACTTCACAGGCATCTACTGCTATAATAAAAGGCTTCTGAAAATTTGGGAAGTCAGAATGGTGTTAGTAATTAATATTGATTTAAGTTTATTAAAAGATTCTTCACACTGATCCGACCACCAGAACTTTTTTCCTTATTCTGATAAACTAGTAAGAGGCTGAAGAAGACCAGAGTAATTACTCAAAAATCTGCAGTATATGCCCATCATGCCCCGCACTCTTCTTACCTCTCTAACATTACCAGGCCTTTTCAAATTTATAATTGCCTCGAGATTAGCTTGTTTCAGAGCCACCTGACCTAATCCAACGTCATGACCCAGATAACAAACCTTGGCCTGACCCAATTTGCACTTAGCCAAATTAACAACTAGCCCTGCAGACCTAAAGGCTTCAAAAACCTTGCGTAACCTTAATATATGAGTATCCCAGTTATTTCTATATACTACTAAGTCATCATTATAGATTTCCACTCCTTTAAAACCACAAATTACCCTATTCTTGAGCCTTTGAAAAGTACATGCGGCATTTTTCATTCCAAAAGGCATACCCTTACACTTGAAGAGGCTAAACGAAGTGACAAAGGCCGATATTTCACGAGCTTAGTCGGACAATGGCACTTGCTAATAACCCTTTAAAAGATCCAACATAGAAATAAATTTGTTAGAACCAATCCGATCCAGGCAATTATCAATACAAGAGAGAGGAAAAGAATCTTTTTCGTATGAGCGTTCACTTCAAGGTAGTTCACACACATGCAAAACATACTGTCTGTTTTCTTTACTAGTACAATAGGAGAACTCCAAGGACTTACTGATGGTTGAATAAGGTTATGTTTCAACATATAATCTATCTCTTTACTGACCAAATCTCACTTTACCGGGTTAAGCTGGTAAGGACTCTGCTTCACAGGGGAAGCATGACCTACATCAACCTCATGACTTAAAATATTTGTCCTACCTGGAGCATCCTGAAAAAGATCTGAAAAGGAATAAATTAAATTAAGTATATCTTCCCATTTGTTAACATCTAAATAATCTAACCTACTTGTTAACATCTCCAAATTTTGCATATTTTCACCCAATGCATCCGAAGGAAACTGACACCCTTACTCCTCAGAGTCCTCAGTCGGAAGACACATCCAATACCACAGATCATCTTGCTTACCAATATAAGGTTTCAGACGATTAACATTAAATATTCTGCATTTACGGCTTGAATCGGGAGCTTAAATTTCATGGTTAACCTCTGTCAGTTTCCTCAAAACTTTCCAAGGGCCCTTATATCTTGGTTCGAGAAAACTATCTGGGTTCATTCTCAGCACAAAAACCAGCTCCCCAGGTTCAAATGATCATACCTTTACCTTTTTGTCAAAGTTGTTCTTCATTACTGACTGGGAACGTTCCAAATTTTCCCTGGCAAACTTCCAGGCCCTAACCATTCTTCCCTTCACGTCTTCCACAAACCCTCTTACATTTATTTCCTCCTTCCGGTTGGACTTGGCATTTCAAAAACAATTTCAAATGATCCACGGACCTTGTGCCCAAATACCAACTCAAAAGTAGCCACACTAGTGGAAGAGTTAGTGTGATTCCTGATAGTAAAGAGGGCAAAAGGGAGGGCTTTGTCCTGATCACTATCATGATCATAACAATGTTTCTTCAGGACAGACTTGAAGGCTTGGTGGAACCTTTCCACAACTCCCTGACTCTCCAGGTGATAAGGTATGCTGGTAATGTGCTGAATGGCCAGTTCAGCACACTTACCCCTAAAACCCTTATTTGTGAATTTCGTCCCACAGTCGGTCTGAATTACACGTGGGAGACCATACCTGAAAAAGAAATCCATCAATTTTTCAAAGACAACTTTTGAAGTAATACGCTTCATAGGTATAGATTCAAGAAAGCGAGAGGCTCTATCCAAGGTAGTTAGTAAATATACGTAACCTGTTTTAGTTTGGGGTAAGGAACCTACCAGATCACTTACTAACTCAGAAAAAGGATCACCTACAACGGGTATGGGATGCACCGGGGCTTTAGGGATCCCCTGATTAGGTTTACCCATAACCTTACAAGTCTCACTCTCTCTGATAAACTACTTCCCACTCAATTTAATTCCAGGCCACCAAAAATACCTAGCCAGGCTATGAAAAAATTTTAACACACCTAAATGACCAGAAAAAAAAATTATTATGAGCTAACTCCAAAACAGAAGGTACCACAATCTGTTCCACCCGACCAGTTTTATTCAAATTATCAGAAGCAGGACGACTAAACCTATATAGTAAGCCTTTACAACTCCAAACCTAGGTTTAGTTAGATCCTCAATATCGCCCGAATTAAAATTAAACTCTTCCTTTTGAGCTTTAACCCTGGATAGGTACGCTCCTCGGACACCCCTTTAAGGGTATACTCGGACGCGAACGACCCCGACGCTAAAAAAAATTCTTGAAAAATCAGTTTTTGCAGTAACCTCCTTTTTTCTTTTGCCAAAAAAAACTTCAATGAATGCTTAAAACAACTGTAAAGATAAATACTACTCATCTGCAGAAAAACTATTTATTATAAATATTTTAAAAAATTAAGTAGAAAAAAAAGACCTGACATAAAAATTCATTAAAAAAAAGTTTATACATATATACACAAATCCTTTTAGGAATTGATTCTTGAATGTTTAGGACACATCTTGATGTATTTTGGATGAAGTCAGACCCATGGAGGTGAAGATCTGAAATGAGAAAAAAAGGGTAACTTTTTTTGGCCAAAAAAATTTGTCCAAATTTCATGAATTTTTTTGGGTACCCAAATGAAATAGGAAGTGGCTAATTTTTTTAGGGAATAAACATATGTTATCCTAAAATAGAAATATGTAAAAAAATCTTCATTATTTTGTAAATTACATTTATATCAGGGGCCATATCTAAAGGTAATTTTTTGAGTACTTAGAAATTTCGTAAAAAAATACATATATTTATTATATAATATGATATTTATGCAGGTAAAAATATACCAAAATATCACAAATTCTATAGGGGACAAGAATATATATAGATAGGGCAGCTTACGCTTCGGATATGTCCACAAAATGGCCGCCAACCACACTGACTCAGACTCCCTAATCTGCCACTTGAAATGTAGGAAGGGTATGTCAATTTCAAGGTGTTATTTACTAATCTAATTATTATTGGATATGCATAAAAATTGCTGGATAATTGTCGATTATTTTACGACTATAAAATTAAAATTCTGACCCAAAAAAATTTTTTTGAAGGGAAATAAAATCGAAAAAAAATGTAAAACAATATAATATTTTAGCTAAAAAAATTTGATGATATTCAATCAAAAAAAAAAAAAGTAAACAAAATTTTCCGACAAATAAACATCTAGAGGAATCATTACTCTGTGATAGTTCCTTAGTACGTAGTAATTTTGAAAGAATTGGGAAAAAACGAAAAAAATGGCAATCACCGGAAAATCGAACACATACCTATATATACGCCATATCTGGCTAAAAAAAAGATAGGCATGGGTAGCCAGATCATCTAGAAACACTTTCCAACACTATAAAAATATAAGTTTTGCGACACTACTTGCCAATTCCTTACGGTAACATGACTAAGCGAAAAAATGCAAAACAAATAAAAAGGGGCACTCGCGGAAAAATGGCTAACATTCTAATATACGGCATTTCAGAAAAAAAAAATTCAGCCACGTGCTAGGCAAACCATCAAGGCACATTTTCCGACAAATAAACATCTAAATGAATCATTACTCTGTGATAGTTCCTTAGTACGTAGTAATTTTGAAAGAAATGGGAAAAAACGAAAAAATGGCAATCACAGGAAAATCGAACACATACCTATATATACGCCATATCTGGCTAAAAAAAAAAAGATAGGCATGGGTAGCCAGATCATCTAGAAACACTTTCCAACACTATAAAATTATAAGTTTTGCGACACTACTTGCCAATTCCTTACGGTAACATGACTAAGCAAAAAAATGCAAAACAAATAAAAAGGGGCACTCGTGGAAAAATGGCCATTGTAATATACGGCATTTCAGAAAAAAAAAATTTCAGCCACGTGCTAGGCAAACCATCAAGGCACATTTTCCGACAAATAAACATATAAATGAATCATTACTCTGTGATAGTTCCTTAGTACGTAGTAATTTTGAAAGAAATGGGAAAAAACGAAAAAATGGCAATCACAGGAAAATCGAACACATACTAATATATACGCCATATCTGGCTAAAAAAAAAATAGGCATGGGTAGCCAGATCATCCAACACTATAAAAATATAAGTTTTGCGACACTACTTGCCAATTCCTTACGGTAACATGACTAAGCAAAAAAATGCAAAACAAATAAAAAGGGGCACTCGCGGAAAAAGGCCCAACATTCTAATAAACGGCATATCAGATAAAAAAAAGACATGCACGTGTTAGCCCAACCATCAAGGCACACTTTCTAACACATAAACATGAAAAAAAAATCAATAATATACGGCAATTCCTTACTACGTAGTAAATTTTTACAAATATTGAAAAAAAAACAGAAATTGGCAACCGCAGTTAAATACCCAATATACCAATAACTACGTCGTATCTGACAAAAACAAAATCACGCATGGGTAGCCAGATCATCTAGACACACTTTCCAACACTAAAAAAGCAAAAGTTTTACGACACTATTTCGCAATATCTTACGGAAAAATGACTTGGCAAAAAAATGAAAAAAAATGAAAAAGGGGTACTCGCGGTAAAATGCCCGACATTCTAATATACGGCATCTCAGATGAAAAAAAAGACATGCACGTGTTAGCCCAACCATCAAGGCACACTTTCTAACACATAAACATGAAAAAAAAATGAATAATATACGGCAATTCCTTACTACGTAGTACTTTTTACAAATATTGAAAAAAAACAGAAATTGGTAACCGCAGTTAAATACCCAATATACCAATAACTACGTCGTATCTGACAAAAACAAAGTCATGCATGGGTAGCCAGATCATCTAGACACACTTTCCAACACTAAACAAGCAAAAGTTTTACGACACTATTTGGCAATATCTTACGGAAAAATGACTTGGCAAAAAAATGAAAAAAAATGAAAAAGGGGCACTCGCGGTAAAATGGTCCTCGTGGTGATGAACGATATTTTAACTAAAAAAAAAATCATGCACATGGTAGCCAAACAATCCACCAAGACTTTCCACAACTGATAACCTATACAAGTTGCACCATTCTACGACAATTTCATAATACGTAATAACTTTGATAATTATGCAAACTACCTTAGAAGGGTAAACTCGGTCGCGCTCGACCCCGACGCGTCTCAGAAATCGGGGAAGGAGTACAGCTACAGCAATGCACATCTGGACACTACTAGAGCGTGTAGGGGAGACACCTCCTGCAGGTCGATCACCCACAAATTCAGTCACGGGGGTGAGTCACGTGAGAAAAACCTGTTTTTTTTTTGACGCTCGGGGTCGCGAACGACCCATCGTACCTATCCAGGGTTAATAAAAGGAACTTTGTCCCAATCAAGTTTCATATTAGCTACTTCATTACAACTACTCTCTACTGGCCCGGCCCTTAAAACATCTAACTCTACACTACTTAACATGAAGTCATCATCGCTATCCACATCAAGTTAAATAGCAGCTTTTGCTGCGGGCTGAGTCATAACAATTTAGGGACTAGCATTTACTGATAATATAGGGAACAGCTCCTGTCCTTCACTATGCAGCATATCATTCCCCAAGATACCATCAATACCCAGAATAGGTAGACTATCTACCACAGCCAACTCAGTGATGCGATCATATCCTGGAAAAGACATGCGGACATTAACCAAAGGAGCTGACACAACTGAATCCGGAAAACCTACCAGCAATACAAAATTTCCAGTATATTTTTCAAAACCATTTAGAGCCCTCTTCAGGACCAATGACCCGGCAGAACCAGTATCCCTAAAAAACTTCACGTGCACAACTTGAGACTCAAAAATCAACTTTCCAGGCCACACATATTTGTTGTATTTGAGTCATGATTAAGGATTAAAAACATAAGGCTTACTACTATTTACTGAACTACTATCTACTACAGGTCTATCTACAGGACTACGGCTACTAACCTCTGACTTATCACTAACCAAGGCTGAAGGACTTTGATTATTTTGCTCTAGGTACATCCTACGAGCAATACACTGGTTTTTGAAATGCACGGGCTTATTGCACCAATAACAGCTTCCTTCACAGCCCGAGCTTCTATTCCCATTGTACCTGTTATTTCCCCCACCGGGTAAGTCTTTATTAGAAAAAAATTACAGGGATGGGGACCTCCTTGGACTCTACCCACATCCCTATCACCTGAAAAAAGAATTAAATTAATATTACCACTTTTGGGGATATGGGGATTTGACGAGGTTTCCCCTCTGCTACCACTATTAGGGGAGCAAGATGTTTGATTATTTAAAGTTTTATGATTAAAACTACCACTACCTGATCGATGAGTCAATACAAACTCATCTGCTAACTGAGTGGCATTACTCAATTTCATACTTTTCACCTCCCCAGGTGAACTCTCAACTCCCTGCTAGAGGCCTTCTTAAACTCCTCGAGGAGCAACAGTTCAAATAACACAGCGAAAATGCTAATCTGACGACTTTTTAGCCAGTCGTCGAACTGTTCCTCCTTGACACGGGCAAACTCCACGAAAGACTGCGCGGGGAGTTTCTTATAGTTACGAAACTGGAGGTGGTAGGCCCCAGAGACCAGGTCGTAAGACTTTAAAATTAAAGCTTTTACCTTCTGGTAATACAGAGCTACTCACTACTCCAAGGCATCATATACCCGCATTGCCTTGCCCACTAACCTACACTGAAGTAACACTGTCCACATTTCTGCGTGCCTAGACAATCGGGAGGCCACACACTCAAATGCCTTGAAGAACTCAAGGACATCCTTTTCGTCAAACACTGGCGCCAACTTTAGTGCAGCACCTATAATAAACCTATCTTGGTAGGTATTTTTAGGGGAACTTGGCCCCCTGCAACCTAGCCATCTCTATATTTAATTTCACCATCTACAACTCATGACGCCTTAAATGCTCATTCTCATCAAACTCCATTTTGTGCAACTCTATACGTTTACAATCAAGGTTGTATTCCTTCTCCTCCTTGGAATCACCCAACACATTAACAAGGGCCTGAGATTCGACAGGTACAGAATCAGGGGGGCCAAAAATGGATGAAAGAACACATTACCCGGAACCTGGGGAAAATATGCTGGACCCTCGTAAATGGTACGTACGACACGAGGATCCTAAAACAGTGTTTGACCAGCCCTCATACTTAATTTGTCCTTTTCGAAACCCTCACTCAAACTCTCCTCACTATCACCTATTATCTCACTCTCACTCCTTAAATGTTCAGCATTAGCTAACTCCTGTTTTAATTTATCCCTAACTAAAACCATCATATCTGCTCTGGTGTCTTACTTAGCAGGGGCAAATAATTTAGGCAATCAGAGACCCGAAAAACTCAGCTGGATCAAAAATAAATTCCTCCATTTTTTAAAACAAAAAATCTATTCAGAGGAGCAAGGCAATATTAAAATAAAAAAAAAAAAAATATTGAAGAGTCCACCAGTGTCGCTCCACCAACCAAAATACCGGATACCCTGAGCTCTCTATCCTGTCATGGTCGCCAAGTATTTTACGACCCTTGTCGGGCTGTGGTGCAAGTTCTTATGGCACGATAAGAGAGGTCAGTGATTAAAATAATATCCGACATAAACAATTGGTTAGTGGTAACGAAAACATTTGGGAAAACTTAACAATATTTATTAACAACAATTTTTAGTAAGGCCAACCTTGTGACTACCTAATAATATAAACAACTTATAATTAACAATTAACAGCTAACAATTAACAACTAATAATTAACAATTAACACTTAAGTAACAATTAACATTGAACACTTAACCAATTAATATTTAAAAACGCTCCCCAACGGGAAAAACCACCCTCTCCATGAGAGACAGTCAAATAATTGGATAATGAAACACCCAGTTGGTAAGCAACAACATTCCCCGATGGGAAACAACACTCTCTCAACTAGAGATAGTTGAATATCTTAGATAATTAAACACTAGACAAAAGAAATAAAAATATACAATCTCATTCTTTGAAGCTGGATAAAATCACCACCCGCTCCAAACAAAGTAGCTACTCCAAATTTCTCAGCTACTGTAGCGAGTACAGCACCACAGGAAATTGTCTTTCCTACCTGGCAACTGCCTCCCTACTTGACACCACGAGCACCAAGGCTCCCGCATCTGGTCATGACGAGGATGCCTCGATGGGGTTCTCTCTTCCGAGTCAACTCAAAGCAGGGATTTCTGCATCGGCTCTGCGGACGGCAGAAGAGAACACGCAGGAATTGCAAAACACCGCAGGTGGCAGAAATGCACCTGCAAAAGGCCGTCAACAGTGGGTGGCACAATAATCAACAGGCTAACATTAGCCAGCAGCTGCAGTCCGAACTGTTCACTTTAGTAAACGAGTTCCCCAATAGTAAACTCCGGTGTCTCTTCCCACCAAGGACTCGGGAAGGACAGAAAAGAAACAAAGCATTAAACTGGACACATATAAATCAATAAATGACCGGGGAGGAGGTTAAAAGAGCCTTTCAACAGAAAAAAACTTTAAATTTACAATTACAGCCTTATACTAAATTTACATAAAACAAAAAATGCAGAAATAAGGCTGACAAAGATAAAAGGAAAAATTACTTCTCTCTGGCTGAGGGTACAAGATCTTGTATAGTTGTATACGTTATAGTTGTATACGTTACCCAGAATTTTTTTGTTTTATGACTATGGGTAATGTCAAAAGCAAGTGACCGGCGACACCCGGTTAAAATTTTTATATCAATTCTTTAAACCGCTCAATCGGGTAAACGTTTTGTTGTCAAGTTATGTTCGGATATAGACAGACGTTTCCCCGGTCAAAAGTTCCAACCGATTTATCGGTTTTTGGGTAAAATATATCACAGCGCTGGCAAGCGCGAACGGGGAACAAGCAAAAATGCTGCCAGTGCTGTTATATACGATTACGTAAACCAGAAATACCGGGTTTTCATAAAAGTGCTTTCCGGACATAGTATAAGCTTGAAACTCTAGGATTTAGTTCTATTCAATTTAACTAGACGATCCTAAAAGTTTCAAGTCCCTATCTTGTAAGGTTCGTGAAATATGACGTCAGAAATATGCAAAAAAATAGCAAAAATTACGTCAACTTTCATGGGTTTGATATAGATTACACTTATTAGAGCTACCTCGGGTATAAGTTGCAATATTCGCAGATGTCCAGGTCGCAGAAGCTGTGATAATAGTGGAAGGGAAAGTGAAGAGTTTTAGTGTTGGGGTAAATAAGGGGAGATGAGGTGGTGACGATAGTGATAGAGTATTAATTGTATGATGAAAATATAACTTTTTCTGGAATTGTAAAGTTATCCTATGACAACTTTTCACCACACTACATTCATTTGTGTGTCTTAAAGAATCATTCACCTCATTATGAGTGTTTAGGCTTTAGGGTAACTCCAACCGTAGACACAAGGAGCCAATATGTACACACAAAAACACAAACACACACACAGATATATATATGTATATATATATATATATATATATATATATATATATATATATATATATATATATATATATATATATATATATATATATATATATAGATAGATAGATAGATATATAGATATATAGATAGATAGATAGATATAAATATATATATATATATATATATATATATATATATATATATATATATATATATATATATATATATATATATATATACATATATATATATATATATATATATATATATATATATATATATATATATATATATATATATATTTAAAATGTGAACAACACATTTAAATGTACAAAATTTATCATTAATCGAATGCCAAGTCAAAAATCTACCAATTAGCTACGATGGTGAAAATCGGTTGATTTCAATTCTAAGTACAAAAAACCTTAATTCCACAGGTATATGTACAGAAGAATTGTCATTGACTTTTATCTTTCTTCGTGGATGAGTGGTATGGTCAATGTCACACAAGTATCCTGGACCAGGGTTCGAAGCCCGGCCGGACAGATACTGTATTCTTTAAGGGATTTCGCCTGTGGCTCTGATCCCGCTGTTGTTAAGAGACTCCACACTTTAATGTTTCAATAAATATGGCGTATTTGAAATATGAAAAACATATTTAAATGTGCAAAATTTATCAATAATCGAATGCCAAGTCACAAACCTACTTATTAGGTACGATGGTAAAGATAGGTTGATTTCAATTCCAAGTACAAAAATCCTGAATTCGACAAGTATATGTACAGAAGAATTGTAATTGACTTTTATATTTCTTCGTGGCTGAGTGGTATGGTCAATGTCACGCAAGTATCCTGGACCGGGGTTCGAAGCCCGGCCGGACAGATCCTATAGTCTTTGAGTGATTTTGCCTGGGGCTCTGATCCTAAGATTGTTAAGAGAATCCATACTTTAATATGTTAATATATATGGCTTATTTGAAATATAAAAGACATGTTTAAAAGTGCAAAATTTATCATTAATCCAATGCCAAGTCACAAACCTACCAATTAGCTACGATGGTAAAGATTAGTTGATTTCAATTCTAAGTATAAAAAACCTGAATTCGACAGGTATATATAGAGAAGAATTGTCATTGACTTTTATCTTTCTTCGTGGCTGAGTGGTATGGTCAATGTCAGACAAGTATCCTGGACCAGGGTTCGAAGCCCGGCCGGACAGATACTATAGTCTTTGAGTGATTTCGCCTGGGGCTCTGACCCCGATGTTGTTAAGAGAATAAAGCTTAGTTTTGTTTTAAACATTATTTTTCTGCTCAGAATATTACTTGTATATTTTTCCTGTTAATTTTTACTGTTGTTATTAGATATAATTGAGATAATTCATATAATCTACCCTGTCACCATTAATTGAATATCATTGAAAAAATTCTTATATATACACACATATATATATATATATATATATATATATATATATATATATATATATATATGTGTGTATATATATATATATATATATATGTGTATATATATATATATATATATATATATATATATATATATATATATATATATATATATATATATATATATATACATATAAGTATATATATATATATATATATATATATATATATATATATATATATATATATATGTATATGTATATATATATATATATATATATGTATATATATATATATATATATATATATATATATATATATATATATATACATATATATATATATATATATATATATATATATATATATATATATATATATATATATATATATATGTTAGAGCAGGCAACATTGCATCCGGAAACCCTTTGAGTAGGCCTATAGCAATATTGATGTAATGATAATAAAGAAAAAAATGATAATTATAGTAATAATGATATGAAGTTTTTATTGTCGGGAATTGTTGCGATTCGATACGAAATTTTTTTTTTCTTTATATATGACATTATTTTCAACTTTCTAATGAAGTATCAGTACAGATAGTATTTTGTCATTAGAAGGTAATCAAGTTAATTCCACAGCTATATGTACTGTCTTTCTTGAAAATTTTGTTAGAAACTATTGCTTAATCCATTTACAAAGAAATTATTGATTTTTTTTAAGAGCATCATATAGTGTGATAGACTGTGATTAATTAACCTTTCCTATGTGCCCTCTCTCTCTCTCTCTCTCTCTCTCTCTCTCTCTCTCTCTCTCTCTCTCTCTCTCTCTCTCTCTCTCTCTCTCTCTCTCTCTCTAGATCTAGATCTAGTATTTGTGATTGAGGTGAATTATGTTAAAGAAATAATAGTGTATAACACGGGAATTTCAGACCACAATGTCATAGAATTCATAGTCCATTCCAAAGCAAGTGATCGCAGAATTAATAAAAGCACAAAACTTTGGGAAGGATATGGAAAATATAATTTTTACAGTAAGAATATAAAAGGGTCAGAAATAAATGAAGAACTGAATAAAGAATGGAAAAATGTATTTGTAAGTGATAATATACAGGTAAATACGGACATACTGTACAAAATACTGGAGAAAATTGTTGAAAACTATGTACCGAAAAAAAACAATAAACAAAAGACGTGCATACCAAGAGACAGAAGGATCTAATTTCAGAAAATTAGAAAGTGGAAGAAAAATCTTGCAAAAGAAAAAAATGTATGGAAAATAAGGGAAATAAAATGTAAGATAGAAAATGCAGAACAAAAGATTATACAGTCGAAAGAAAATGAAAAAAGGGACTTAGAAGAAAGGACACTTCAAAATATAAAAAGAAACCCCTAAGTACTTTACTCCTATGCAAAAAAGATGAATAAAGGGAGAGTAGAAATAGGCCATCTAAGAATTGAAGGACGGCTAACGAATGAAAAAAAGGAAATATGCAACATATTAGCAGAAAAATATGAGAGTGAGTTCACGCCAAGAATTGCGAATGAGAATAATGAAACAGAAATGAGAGAAGAAAATGTTGAATATCTAACGGATATAGATATTAATGAAGCAGATATTGTCAAGGCTATAAACGAAATTAAAAAAGGATCGGCAGCCAGACCAGATGGAGTTCCAGCGATTTTGTTAAAAAAGAAAATGCAAACACCATCGCGAAGCCGCTTGCCATACTGCTAAGACAAAGTGTAGATATGAGCGAGATATATGTTAAACATAAATTAGCTTATATAACCCCTATCTTCAAAAGTGGATCAAGACTAGAGGCAAGCAATTATAGACCTGTTAGTCTAACATCACATATTATGAAAGTGTATGAGAGGGTAATAAAAAATAAAATAATGAACCATTTGGTTAAAAATAATTTGTTTAATATGGTTCAATACGGTTTCGTGCCAGGAAAAAGTACACAGACCCAACTGATAGCACACTATGAAAACATATACAAAAATATGATAAATGAAAAAGACACAGATGTGATCTATCTAGATTTTGCAAAAGCCTTTGACAAGGTAGACCATAACACATTGGAGAAAAAAATGAGAAAGCATAATATTGTGGGAAAGATAGGAAAATGGGTAAAAGAATTCTTGCAAAATAGAAAACAGATAGTGGTTGCAAATGACGAGAAATCAGATGAAGCCCAGGTAATATCTGGTGTGCCACAAGGTACGGTATTAGCTGCGATGCTGTTTGCTATTATGATCTCAGACATAGACTGTGATGTTGAAAACTCCGTAGTGAGAAGTTTCGCCGATGACACAAGAATAAGTAGAGAAATTACTTGTGATGAAGATAGGAACTCACTACAAAGAGATCTAAACAAAATATATGAATGGGCGGAGATAAATAGGATGGTATTTAACTCCGATAAATTCAAATCAATAAATTATGGAAACAGAGAAGGAATGGTGTATGCATAAAAGGGACCTAATAATGAGACAATCACAAACAAGGAAGCAATTACAGACCTTGGTGTAATGTTAAATAGGAATATGTTATGCAACGACCAAATAACAACACTGTTGGCTAAATGTAAAGCAAAAATGGGAATGTTATTCAGACACTTTAAAACAAGAAAAGCTGAACACATGATTATGCTTTACAAAACTTATGTACATAGTACACTCGAGTACTGCAATGTGACATGGTACCCACACTACCAAAAGGATATTGCGCAAATAGAGAGTGTACAAAGGTCCTATACTGCTAGAATAGAAGAAGTTAAGGACCTTGACTACTGGGGAAGACTGCCATTTTTAAAACTATACAGCCTAGAAAGGAGAAGAGAACGCTACATGATAATACAAGCATGGATGCAAACAGAAGGAATTACTGAAAACATCATGGAGCTTAAAATATCAGAAAGAGCAAGCCGAGGTAGATTAATAGTGCCAAAAAATATTCAAGGTAAACTAAGAAAGGCGCACAGGACATTAATCCACTACGCACCAGCATCGATAAGGCAGCGACTATTTAATTTGCTGCCACCTCATCTAAGAAACATATCAGAAGTGAGCGTAGATGTATTTAAGAATAAGCTCAATAAATACCTAAGATGCATCCCAGACCATCCAAGACTGGAAGATGCAAAATACACCGGAAGATGCATTGGCAACTCTCTGGTGGATATACGAGGTGCCTCACACTGAGGGACCTGGGGGAACCCAAACAAAAAATAAGGCAATAAGGTAAGGTAAGGCTCTCTCTCTCTCTCTCTCTCTCTCTCTCTCTCTCTCTCTCTCTCTCTCTCTCTCTCTCTCTCTATGAGGAACACTATATACTAAGTAATAACATCTTTAAATGTTCTATATATTGTTTAAGTTTTATCTTGAACTGGGCAAGAAATTATGTGCTAATGCTATATTGTTATGGTTAAGATATGCAAATAAAGTATTTTCATGCCCTGCCCATGGCCATACATTTTCTTACATGTTGCTAGAATATTCACTACTTTAGTTTGCTCTCTTATCCATGTTGCTCTTTTTTTTTAATTGTTTGTGTGTTTATTCTTATTTCATTCTTCCCTTAGCTCTTTGGGTTGAAGCTATCCTATTTTCTAGGGCTTTAGTAAGGCTCCAAGTTCCCGATGCATAAAGTTTAACTGGTAGTACCAGGTCAATAAATACTTTTCTTTTCATAGAGAGTGGCCTTTTCAATTTCGTAATCTCTTTTTAACAATCAAAACCTCTATAACCCTTGCTTATCTATTTCTCTTTATTTGGGTCTTATGTCCTTGGGATACAGTTACTGTCTCCCCCAAGTATGCAGAAATATTTAACAATATCAAGAGGGTTGTCCATAACCCTTATTTCCTTCGAACATAGCTTAATTTTACTTATTTTCATTTTCAGCCCTACCTTCCTACTATATTTAAAAAAAATTTCTATCATTTGCAATTCCTCCCATGATTCACTGAAAAGGAGTTTGTCATCTGAATATCTTAATTTGTTAAGAAGTTCCCCTTCAATGTTAATTATTTCTTACATTTTCCCAATGTATATGGTTAAACATATCTTCTAGGCATATAGTGAATAATTTAGGGGAGATGAAGTCACCTTGTCTTACTCCTTTCTCAATCAGGATTTTCTCACTATCTTTATATAGTTTTAGGATTGATGTATTCGCCTTATAGAAAAATTAAACTGTTATAAAATAAGATTCCTCTCTTCCTCGTCTATCAATGGCTTTCCTTGCTGATGAAATTTTGATAGAATAAAAAGTGTTTTGTCATAAACTTTTGATTTTTTCATTAGCAAGTTAATTATATGGATATGGTCAGTTCCTAAGTAACCACTTCTAAAGCCGGCATTCTCTCTTGGTTGATTAAAGCGTATCTGCTTTCTGTTTCACCTAATAAACCTTTGGAAACATTTTCTATATTACTTAGAGTAAACTTATTGGACGGTAATTTTTCAAGTCTTTTGCGCCACCCTTTATGTGCATCAGTATAATGATGAATTATTCTTTGTAGGCAGAGCATTTTTGCAGATATTTTGTGTAAAAATTGCGTGAGTTTTACTGATATGAAATCTCCTAAATCTATTATTAAAACAATTGTTAGACCATTTTCCCCTGATTTTTTTTCTTTTTTTTTCATATTTGTACTGTTACTTTTGCTACCGGCCAAGAATTTCCATTATTTCTATTGGAAAAGTTATCAATTATATCCTTATTGTATATCATTATACAGGAAATCTTTGCAATTTTCACAACTTCATCTCTTTTATTGATGATATTTCCTTTTTCATACTTTAAAGCAAAAATATTTTGGCCCCTAGTTCAAAATCATCTTTTCATCAATTTGAGGCTTCTTTAATTTAGCGTTTCCTCAATGTTAGTCTGCTTGGATTTTTAGTTTGTTCATCATGTTTGATAGTCCTCCTAATTCTAGTTAATATATCTTGGATCTTTCCCCTATTTCCAATCTTTTCTTTTTTAGCTTTTTGGTCTTTTCTGATATATTTCTTTGATATTTTTTAGCAACTTTTCCATCAATCTCTTATGCTGATTGCAGTAATTACTGTTCTTTTCTTTTTATTTTCTTTCATTTCACCATGTAGCTGGGAGTTCATATTTTGTAATGCTAAACTAGACACATCAGATTATTATTTTTTACAGGAGTGTTTATGTTCTTTTTTAGAATTCTTTTTTTTTCTTAGATTTAAAAAATATCACATCTTACCACTCTCTGGACACTTGACTTCAACTTGATTGACCCTGTTACATCTTTAATTAAATTAACTTTATCACTGAGAATAGAATCTAATTGGCTTTTCGCTTCTTTAATAACGTTTCTTCATGTTCCTTTTTTCTGCATATATATATATATATATATATATATATATATATATATATAAATACATACATACATATATATATATATATATATATATATATAAATATATAATATATATATATATATATATATATATATATATATATATATATATATATATATATATATATACTGTATATATATATATATATATATATATATATATATATATATATATATATATATATATATATATATATATATATATATATATATATATACTGTATATATATGTATGTGTGTGTGTCTATATACTATGTGTGAGTGTGTGTGTTTATGTGTGTGAATTGGCTACCGTTATTCATGTAAATAAACTGTATTGTAAGGCAAAAACAAGAATTTACCTGTCACCAGAAATTACCCTTTTTGGCAGGTGTCTAATGAGGTTGAATCTCCGCCCAGTAAACACCTGACCACAGCCCAGGTAGCTGGTATGGGAGTGTCATTGTTCTCTATGCCTCTATATGTATGTCCATACGTTTACTTTCCCTATAAAATGTAAAGAAACCTCTCTCAATAAATCAGTCATCTGAAGAAGTATAAAGAAACTAGTCAGGAATTAATCGTATATTTCGCATTTTCATTTTCCCTGTATATATATATATATATATATATATATATATATATATATATATATATATATATATATATATATATATATATATATATATATATATATATATATATATATATATATATATTCAAATAAGCCATATATATTTTTGATACATTAATGTCTGGATTCTCTTAACGACCTCGGGATCAGAGCCCCAGGCGAAATCACACAAAGACAAGAGCTTGGCTCCGGCCGGGAATCGAACCCTGGTCGGCAAGCTTGTATAGATAGTGACTAAGCCACTTGGCCACGAAGAAAGATAAAAGTCAATGACAATTCTTCTCTACTTATACCTGTCGAATTCAGGTATTTTGTACTTAGAATTGAAATCAACCCATCTTCACCATCGTAGCTAATTGGTAGTTTGTTACTTGGCATTCAATTAATGATAAATTTTGCACATTTTTACGTGTTTTTCATATTCAAATAAGCCATATATATTTTTGATACATTAATGTGATTTCGCCTGGGGCTCTGATCCCGAGGTCGTTAAGAGAATCCAGACATTAATGTAATTTTGCTTTTGTTTTAGAAATAATCATACTAAGCATTGTGTATTAATAATAGTTCAAAGGTTATTATATGTCTCATATAAGATTTCACTAATTAACTAAATGCAGCCTAACTTGTTAGCAATATAATTAATTCTAATAGTACTTCTCTATAATTGATTGAGGATTGATTGGGACATAAACGATTTTCATACTGTACGCAATGCAGTAAACCAGTGCAAAGCGTGAACATTATGATTAGCATTAAAGAATGGAACCCCAAATTGCTATTTAAAGTTGATTGGCAGCGTCATCATTCAGATGCAATCTATCAGTGCTAATGGAATACTCATCAGAGCTAAGTCAGTGTTAATTATATTGTAGATTAGTATCGATAATAAAAACTATTCATCGTTTAGTAAAAGTAGTTTTGAAAATGATCTATCGATTTCCATTTTACATTTCACATCATATCCGATGTAAAACTTTAAAACTATTTTGGCTTTTTAGATGGGGAGTAATCTCGAATACGTAACCGTAAACGTTTCAAAAGGATAAATTAATATAAATTTCAGACAAAAAACCTAAATGGAAGATAAATGAGAGCGTCAATTGTCTATTATATTAAAGAGGACGCTTTGCTAATGAATCATCCATAATGGTTAATTCAAAAACCTTATTTCACTTCCAGTAATTCAGATACAGACAGAATGAGCGTTTGCATCAGTACAATTATAGTCATATGTAAAGTAATCTTATTTGCCTTTGTGATTTTTAGTACTTATAGAATCATCTTTACTTGAATGCAAAAAAAAAAAAAAAAAGATACTTTGTGCTTCCTGGAAGAAACCAAATAAAAAAAGAATGATCAAAGATTGTATACTGGTTTTAGTAACAGATAAATCTTATCATCAAAGCTTGTTGGATTAATACATAAGGAATTTCTAAAAAAAAATCATTCAATATATTCATATTCAATACTTAGATAAGTTAAGAAAAAAAATTATAAATGGTAATTTGACTAAGACCATACTGGAGCTCAAGGCAGATCCAAATGATTATGGAAACCAATCGAAGTTATAAGTGTATTGCAACTTGCTCTGTATCCTCAAGGACTCACCCTTTCAGGTAATTAGCGGAGGGGAAGTCGCCAGTCAAGGGCTTTGGAAGCCCTCTGGGTTTGGGAAGGATCTGCCATATGGAGAAGGTGAGAAGCTGGAAAGTCATTAACTCTTTTTCCTTTGCGTAAAATATGAAAAAAGAGAAAAGTTAAGGTAATTGTCATTAGCATTATTATTCCTTCATATTGAGAGCAGAAGTTCAGTCCTTAATAAGTCTGTTTGAATATATGATAGAAGTATATCTGAGTTAGATGTATCTAGATGGAAATTTTAAAGAAATTGAGATGTAAACCCTGGTTTACATAAAATGGATATTGATCACTTTGAAGTTTATGGACAAAAACAATACTTACAAAATACAGTTCCTTTAGTTTATATGATTCGTTGTCAGCCAAAGAGAGAGAGAGAGAGAGAGAGAGAGAGAGAGAGAGAGAGAGAGAGAGAGAGAGAGATTTGACCTTGATAATTAGAGGAACAAAACCTCAATAGTGCGTACATATAAATAACACAAAATCCTCTCTCTCTCTCTCTCTCTCTCTCTCTCTCTCTCTCTCTCTCTCTCTCTCTCTCTCTCTCTATGAAAATATATGCATACTTTCTATACCAATTGCTATTGCTGGAATATTCTACATAAACAGTATATAGGGAAAATAACATAATCAATTCCAAAGGAGTTATGGCTACTCAACATAGGAAGGCAATCTAACGAAAACGTCTTATTTCCGCTGAAGAGAAATCATGTCATAGAGAGAGCAGCTTTAGTGAGACCCAGATGTGCAGTTTCTTGATCCTTTTTACATATGCAATAGACAGATATTCCCTGACCATGTCAATATGCAATCAAAGTATTTTTTGCGGTGAATAAAAAAAAAATACTTTGAATTATATTGTATATAGGACTTAAGCTTTTGAAAGAATTATTAATGTTAGCTTCAAATCAATTTTAAGTAGTTATAAGTTACAGGCTCAGGGCTCTTCAATCTTTAAGCATTTGAGAATTATGGCGTCGCTCTTCTCTTTCACAATCGTTCAACATCTGCATTATCAAAGAGAGGATTTACTTCCCCTTAGAATAAATCTCACCCAATCCACTCGACTCTACCAACTATCAAAATAAAAAGTTTTGAACTTGAGATTTGCTCCAGTTAGAGATGGATGAGACATGATTTATGAATGGTGAATGAATTTGCCCAGAATGTACATGGAAGGAAGTCGCTGGACAGGAGAGGACGTGATAGACCAAGAGAAACGTGACTGATGACAATGCGTAGGGAGGTTGGAATTGAGAATTGGGTTGAGCTCAGATATATGACATAAAAAAGAGACATATGGCGCGAATTCATTGAGGCCTTATATATCCAGTGGGTGCAAGAAGAAGAAGAAGAAGAAGAAAAAGAAGAAGAAATTTATTCCCGATTCTACAGCTTTCTTTTATTGATTTTTTTTTCACTTTCATAAGGTGAATGAAAATGTAGCAGTAGAAAAAATAAAAAAGCTTATTTTTTATTTTCTTTAATTTCTGTTGAACTGTTAGTAATAACTGAAAAAAAGAAGTGTACTAAAAACTATGAGCTAAGGATTACCTTGGTTCCTTTTAATCTCTGATGTCTTACACTTCTTGAACACACCAGAAAATATAATCCTAAGCTCTTCCTCCTCCATATCAGCACCAACTTTTTTTATTGAAGATAAATGCATTAAAATTTCCTAAAGCCAGAGTTCTAATATTCTATAATTTTATAGAAAAAAAATCGTAGAAAATATATTTGGATTTTTTTGTTGATTTTGAAGTTGCGCGTTCATGTATGCGTACAGTGTGTATGACAGTTCTGATAACAAAAATGGCTATAGATATAAAAAAAACAATTGAAACAACCACTTTTTTGTTGTTTGTCTTTTGAATAAAAAAATTGAGAAAATAATCTACATAATTGTTTAGAATATTAGAAGAGTAATAACTCCTGCCTCAGTAAAAAATGTAACTACATAAATTTTTTTTTTTTTTAGGTTCACTGTATGTCTATTCTCTTGTCAAAATGATTGCAATAAAAATAAATTTAACTCCTATCTCCTCTTCCATACAAAAATAAGGTGAGAGAACTAAAAAGAAATAAAATAAAGTCGAGAGATCTCATTTCATACTCCCATTGTATCGTAAGTGGCCTCCCTTTTCACGTGTGAGCTCAGCTAATCTTCGTCAAAAAAGGAGTCTAATTGAAACAGGAAAGAACAAGAAGAGGCAGCAACGAAAACAAAGCGAGTCTTTTCCCCCGGGATTCGGGGATATCTTGAGCCGTTGGCCCGAAGAAAAGGATCATGACAAAGTTGGGATTTAAAACACAAGTTTTTACGATGAGGAGGAGTGGGAAGAAAGGAAGGGAAGATGAAAAGGTCTCTTGTATGATAGCGGAGGGGATAGCAGAAGAGGATATGATGAGAAGAGCAAGATGAAGGAGAAAGGAAAAGAACAAGAAGAGACAAGGAATGAGAGGGAAAGAAGGGTGTTTTATTTCTATAAACCTCAACATAGTTTTTCTTCAATAATGATAAGTTTGCAATAAGCATAAAAGAGATTCAGGACGTTGAGACCGGATTTGATTGGCTTTGGGACCGTCTCGATCTTTGGATCAAGATTCCTTCATTAAGAGACTTAAACGAGGTGTAGTGGTGACGAGACTTATCCCCCAATGGACAACGGCAACAATAATTATGGATTGCATTAGATGTTCATTTTCGTTACTTCAAATAAAAAAATTAATGGGGTTACCAAATGTAATTTTACAAGTATTATCTTATATATTATAAAAGAAGTCAGTGACACCAACTCTGAATGCCTTGCATTGAAAAAGATAACTAGAACACCCAATCTTTATTATATACATCAAATCATTAAAAAAAAATTATATATTTCTTTTTTATTTTTCTGTACATAGAACTTTAGCCCTCCATTTCTTTCATACCGAGTTACATTCCATTCCTAAGAATATCTTCACAAGGTTAAGTTAAATTACTTCATTCTTCTGAATCCTGTCTTAGAGTCGCAACCGCGGAATGACTAGTGGTGTGAATACTAAGGTAATCAAACATCGGACCTTGCAAATGTGAGCCAATAGTCTACGGTTAACCTCCAAATCCGACCGTCAGTATTTGAGCAAATGCCAATAAATAATTTTTTTCATTATATAAAAGAAAACTGCAAATTGCATTTTTATTTCTTAGAATAACAAGCATACTTTTCAATGCGAATGAGAGCAATAATATACATATGGTATACAATTATTAATTTTCGTCATTTTACGAAAAATAGTGTAAAAGGGTTGTTAAAGAAAAAAATATAATTCAAAGATGGGTTCATAAAAACCACAAGAATACCTTCTCATATCAAAATGAAATATTTTTACCAGTAAATTCATTTTAATTTTACAATATGTTTCTAATAAAGAGAGCTAAGATTCATTAATCATTCTAGCAACCTTAATTACCACGAAAGCAGTTGCTTGAAATTGTGGCAATCGGGGTCTAAATGACATAGAAGCTTACTCTTAGAATGAAAATAGAATTCCAAAAATTTTGAATAAAAATTATCGTTAATATCATTTGCAAAGGGATTGACGTATAGTACACATGTTTCCCTTACCTTGAAATGGCGTATGAGAATAACACCCACTTCTTGCAAGCTTCATACTAATGTTCCATAAAACTTCACCTTCTACTTTAAGTTTACAAGTTAAATGCTGCCACAATAAATTCAAATGGGTTGAAAAATGTAAATAAGTAGATGAAGTTATTTAATTTCATGTTTTTTTATAAACTTGATATTCTTTTTATTCAAAAGCACAATTTCAAAGCTACCTAGAAAAGTATTCTCATAACTTATTCTCAAAATCTTAAAGGAAGTTTAGCTATACTTGTTAATAAAAATTCAATGTGGATATTCTAAATTCAGAAATTGATATAAATGGTTTCGTTATGACGTATGTATGTAGAGTTTCAAAAGATCGAATTCAAATTTTGAATGTACTGTATATGCTCCTTCAGGCAGTGATAAAAACGAGAAAGAGACAAATTATTTGGCAGTGATGTTTTATATTTCATAAGAAACAATATTAATAATATAATAATGGGTGGAGATTGGAATAGCATTAGAAGCATGTGGGATTGCTCAAATCCTGATAAGGATCATCTGCCAAAATCCCTTTTGGACCTAAAAAAATAGTTTAAAATTAAAGGATGCATGGTTTATCATAAATCACCAAACTGGATATACTTTTCTGAGAGAGAATTAGGGTTTTAGACTGGATAGGTTTCATGTCAAAAGATTTTCAAAATAATATCTCTAACATTCATACAGTTCCTTCAAGAGGGTCAGATCACTGTGTAGAAAAATTATCTTTAATATTAGAAAATATTATAAAAATGGGGAAGGGATAATAGAAATTGAACTATAGTATACTTAAAAATGATATAACCACAGATAATTTTACTATATGCTGGGAATTTGTTCGAAGAAAGAATTGAAATTTTGACAATATCATTTTGGGGTGGGAATTTGCAAAAATATGAACTTAAGAATTTATTCATTAAATGCCCAAAACAAGTAAATAAGCAAAAATATTGTCTCTTAGATATGCTAAATTATCAGTTTATGCAAAAAAAGGGAAAATCTAGTTTAGAGTCAAGTAATCTTGATGTTTAAAATCCGTTAAAATCAAGAATAAATGATATTCAAAATGAATATGAAGGTATAAAGGTAAGGGCTAAAGTTAAAAACCATTCGAAAGGGGAACAGGTATCGGCGTATCTAATTAGAAGAGAGAAAGGGGCAAGTGTTTTTTTTTTTCAAGTAAGATAAAAAGAAAAGATGAAAGTGAAATATCAAGTACAAAAGCAATCATGGATTTTTTGAGAGAACATTTTGTGAAATTATTCAGGAAAGAAAAATGTGATAAGGTTAGGCAAAATGAGTTCTTGAATATTATAGAGAAAGTGTAGAAATTACAAATGGAGTGTGTAACCTGGAAAAATTTAGTGATATTTCGATAGAAGAAGTAAATATGATTAAGGGTATTATACACAGCAATATGAAAAAATCAGTGGTTCTAATTTGCCCTAAAAGATTCATGAAAGCAATTGCCGAATTGAAGCAAGATATAAATATTAAACTGATAAAAGCCGATAAATCTGGAGTACTGGTAATTTTGGATAAAAACTATTATATAGAGAAAATGGAAAACCTCTTGAGTGATGAAAACACATACATGGAATTGAGAAAAAAACAATTGAGTTTGTGAACAGTAATTACAAAAAAAAAAGTGAAAGAGTTAATAAAAGGGAATGAAGATCTGAAAAGAAAGGTTTGTACAATATCACCAACATTGCCATTTACGTATGGAACTATTAAAATAATTAGCTCTGTAGGTTCAGAAGCATATAAATTATCTAAGTACCTTGTGAATATCCTCAGTCTTTTAGCTGGCACCATTTCATATTCAAATATAAAAAATAATGTAGACTTGAAGTACAGATTAACAGTACCTGTAGGCTTGTCAGTTTGGATGTAGGCTCACTATTCACTAAAGTACCTATTGATGACATGGAATTTTTATCTAAAACCTTAGATAATAGGCAATTGAATTTACCATTTTCCAAAAACACTTTAATAGAATTAATTGAACTATGTATAAAAGATTGTAAATTTTAATTCAATGGGAGATTTTATGCATAAACATTTGGTATGGCTATGGGAAACCCTTTATCCCCAGTATTGAGTAATCTATATATGGATTTTTTTTAAGTAAAATCTTAAATAACATCATACCTAATAAAGTAAAATGGTTTTGCTATATTAACGACATAATATTTGTGTGGCCAGGATGTGAGCATTTAGATAACTTTTTTCTTAGATTGAATAAATTGGTACCATCAATAAATTTCACTATTGAGCTGGAGAATAATTGTACCCTCAAGGCAACATAGTTAAGAAATCTGTATTTACTTATACGTTTTTAAGAGCATTTCGAGTCTGCAGCCCTGAATATATTGATGATGAAATAAATTAGATAGAGCAATAGGTAAAAAACCTAAGTACGTTGAAATTGTGTTAGAGGATGCACTAAGAACAGCCAAAAAAAAAAAAAAAAAAAACTTTTTCGGTAATGATAATAAGAAAAACTACAAAGCACAAAATTTACTTGTACTGCCTTATAGTAATTCTTTTAAAGAAATTCATCAACTGTTGTAAAATGTCAATGTAAATGTAGCATTTAGGAATAACAATACAATAAAAAATGCCTTAATAAAGAATTTCCCTGACATTACCAAGGGATGTGTATATCGTAATCTATGCAATGCTTGTGAAAAATTCTATATTGGTCAAACTGGTAGATCCCTAGAAAAGAGAATTGAACAACATAAGAAAAGTGTCAGATATGCTCAAGATAATAATGCACTCTTGGCCCACGTTAGAGATAAAAATTACACTTTTAACTCGTCAGGTGCAAAGAAATTGGTTCATTCAAAGAACTTATTGGAAGAAAACATCTTAGAGTCCAGTTTCATAAAATAACCCTTTGAAAACGACTTGAATATTGAACATGGAATGTATAAACTCGACGCCTTTATATGTAAAGAGATTTGTAAGCTATATAAAAAAACTTTAACCACTTAAATTAGAACTAAATGTATTGTGAATAATTAACTTAGCTGTGAAATTAATATTTAGACCCAGGCTACCATTCACTGATAGTCCATGAGCCAGACCAGATGTTGGTACCACCTCGGGTGGCAAAATGTCACTGTGTTTTCTTGAAAGGTATATATCCATAGATGAAAAAAAAGTTTGATGCCAAGCTTAGAGCAGTAGCTTGATGCTAATAATCACCTTATGATGATCTACGAATGGTCCTAATATGGGATCCTAAATTTTGGGGTAGGGGAAATATAAATTTCAATAACTTTTGAAGTAATGGTCCAATTGCTACGTATGACATCTCAAAATATTGGGAATTTTATGTTCTAAATAATTATATATCGTATTTGCCCATATGCTAATGAAGTACGTCACTAGATGTCAAAAGGTCACAAGATTTTGCCCTTGCCTTAAATCAGTAGCTCTGTTCAAAAAATTACCCCAGATACTAAACCAATGAGAATTTCTTCCCTGAAAGGGGCTCAGATTGGAAATAATAAGTGTCCAAATCCATTTTATGCCTAAAAATGTTAAATTTATTTGTATCTGAGGTATGATACTTAACGGTATTTGACACTTTTTTAAAAAGCCCATTTTTAGCCAGAGAAGAAACAAAATTAAATTAATCGATAATCTGATTAATTAGTATGCATGTTTTGCTGAAATCTGTTTTTAACCCTTAAAATATTGCAATATGCATATACTAGGTTATATTTTCTCGGGTTTACAAGGGACGAAGTCATTTGTAAGCCCTTTACCCAATTTAAAACTGGTACCCCTTCCAATTCTTTGAATTAACTTCTAAACAGACTACAATGTATTGAGATAGAGCACTGTACATTTTACATTATGATAAGGTCATAGGGTCTTAGCATTATTTAGGATTGTATACAACTAAGTGTGTAATCTCCTTTTTATTTTCTCGGCTATCATGGAGAGTTCCGCTGATCTAGACTAAGTACTGTTGCCGTGCAAGTTGACACGTAATTCCTTTATCTTTGAATGCGATGATACGGACCTTGAGTTGAATTCACCCCAGGATCGTGCAACATGGGAACGGCTCCTAAAAGCAACTGAGATTCGGAAGCATGCCGAAATTCTTAGGATTCCTGCCACTGCCAGAGATGATGAGGTACCACAAGTCCTATATCACAGGGGATGCAGGAATAAGTTCGTTAAGAAACGTGACCTGGATGGTATAAAAAAAAGTGACATCTGAAGGGAAGCCAGGGAGTCGGGTAAAGAGAACTTAACCGGAGGAATTCATCTGCAAGCCTAACATCATCGTCATCATTACGCGTATATGAAGCTGTTTGCATTTTCTGTCTGAAAAGCAGTAAATATCTCACGAAGACCAAGACAAGAGAGCCTTTGGTTCAATGTGTAGAACTTCGTTCTGACCAGACAGTTAGGCAAGCAGCAATTGACAAAAGTGATCAGAGAATGATAGCGATTATGTCGCGAGACCTAGTTGCAGCTGAGGGCCACTACCACCGTTCTTGCTACCGTAGGTATACCGAACCTAGTTTTCCTTCCTCTTCTGAAGGTAGTGCTGATCCGGTGGCATTGGACCCAAACGAGGAGTATGCCAAGACTAAAGAGCTTTGTTATATTGGACTATTTAAATACATTAGGGATGTTATATTTGAGAAGCCTCAAGTGATAAGAATGACTGAATTATGTAAATACCAGCTTGATCTGTTTGTAGAATCTGGTGTAGGCCTCGAGGATGTTAAAGTCTCAACTAAAAAGCACATTCGTAGAAATATTGAGGGGGAGTTTGGGGAGAGTATTCATGTAATACCAGATGAGATGGGTAAATTGCTGGTGTATCCCGATAACCTTTCCCTTTCTCAGCTTGTCATAGAAAACGAAAAACTTAAAGAGGAACTCCTAGCTACTAGGCAGAACACCTCAAATGTACATGTCATGATGCGAAACTTGTCCGCTATCCTGAGAAATGATGTCAAACAGCATGATGTCAAAATGCCATGGCCCTCAGTACCAGAGGAGATGAAAGATGGAGCAGACTTCATACCATGCTCTGTGAAAACTTTCGACCCACAATAAATGCCCCTGCCACTGAGCTGTCTACTGTCCATGAGGTGTTGTGCCAGTCTCAACTAATCAGAAGATCACTAGGTCTTAGTAGCGTCATCATTGTGTTTAACCAAGCACTATATGCCAAAGCAACTGGAATAATTTGGAAGCAGAGAGATACATTTTCAGAAGTCGTTCCTCAGATGGGCACATTTCACACCCCGTGTACACTTTTAAACATCATTGGTAAACGATTCCAAGATGCTGAGTTGAGAGATCTTTGCATTGAATCAGGTCTCATTGCTGAGGGGTCGGTAGAAAAGCTATTTTGGGAAAACAGTACAATCGTTCAGTTAGGTTCCACAAACTATTGTATGAAGCTCTGCATCATCTTGTCTGGAAAGGGTTCTTAAAAATACACGGAGAAGATGAAATTGCCATTCGAAACTTGGTCAACACATTTTCCCAAGATATATGCCAGGAGACCTTCACAGAAACACTGAGCACCCAAGCATTTGTTTTAATGACTGAACGTTTTGAGGCATATAAAGAGAGTCTGCGTTAGGATCGAGGGGATCTAGCATCATTTTGGATGTCGTACTTGGACATGGTATACATCATGTTGAACATGCTGCGAGCTTCTAGAGAAGGAAATTGGTGTCTCCATCTGTCTGCTATCAAAGACATGATACCATGGTCTTTTGCATATAATAAGCACAACTATGCCCGGTATCTTAGCTCATATTACGCAGAGATGACAAACCTGTCAACAGAGCACCCAGATGCCCTGGAGCACCCCCGGAACGGCGGGTTTTCCATTCAAATTGGACCTGGTAATCCATTTGGAAGGATTCCTGTGGATTAGGCCATTGAGGATACAGTGAATGAAGACACCCAGACACCAGGAGGGACAAAAGGTTTCAGCCTCAGGCCAAGTGCAGTACACAGATACTACCTGACTGCAGAGTATAGAAGTTCATTTTTTGGTTTAATGAAAAGTGTACTGAGGAGTAGACAACCATTTTACCACCCTGATCTCATTGCATCACGGATAAAGAACGATAAAAGGGCAGTATCAATGTTGGTCAGCATGTTGGATGAAAACTGGACAAATCCATTCGGAATCTCCTCTGAGCTAATCAGCCTCTCCACAGGAATGATCGCTAATGACAATATTGCAAAAGGTCTTTTCGGGGCCAAGGTTAAGGGAACTTTAGCATTTAAAGAATTTTACAATGAAGGGCTTGATATCAGCTCCACCAAGAGTTTTTCTGACCCATTAAAGAAATAAAAATGAGGAGTTCTATGAAAACACAAGGACGCAGTGTCATCATAGCTGCTGACAGAAACCTGTTTGCAAAAATGACGCTCATTGGACAGATGAAAGCTGGACATGAGGAATGTGCTGTCCTATCGTCTTGGTTCTATACCTTGGGCATTAGCAAACCCTGAAGGCACCCTACGAAAGACCAATAAAGCACAGCTTTCCAAACGTCTGAGGAAGGATCTTTCACCAGCCGATACCATCCCGTCTAATTCAGCTTGCATCATTGATGGAATGGCCATTGTACAGAAAATAATGGCCAACACCACAAATGTCTCCTTTGGAGAAGCTCCCAAGTCTATCTTCTCTGCGATCCTGAGGGAGGGGAGAGTTAACTGCCGAATTGATGTTTGAAGCAGTTTGAAGCAGTGGAAGAATTTTCTACATAATGGAAACAACAAGACCCAACTGACTGAGTTTCTTGTTGATGAATGGAGCAATGATCAAAGTCTTCGTGAAAGGCTGGACAAGATAGAGCCTTTCCTAACACATGGAGATCAATGCATACGAGTTACAAAAGACTCAGTCTCTGACATTCAAGATCTACAGAGTAGTCAGGAGGAGGCAGACACCTGGCTACTTCTACATGAAGAGCACTGTGTCAGGTCTGGTCTGGCAGCTATTGTCATCGTATCACCAGACACTGATGTCTTCATTTTGGCTATGGCTTTTACACCAAATTAGCATGCCATGTATATTTCAAACTGGGCTCAAAGATGCGTACTGAATATATAGACGTTAAGAAGTCTTCCGATCTTCTCGGTCTCGAAAAATGTGCCTGCATTCTTAGACTCCACTCCTTCACAGGTTGTGACACTGTGAGCATCTTTGCCGGCATGGGCAAAGTCTCAGCTCTCCGTCTTTTAAAATGATAAAGACCACATGACAACCCTGCAGTCATTAGGCCAATCATAGGTCCTATCAAACCAAGCCATCAAACAACTAGAGGCACTAACATATTCCCCTTATAGTGGCAGGACAACAATTAACAGCATATATGAGTTGCGTTTCTCCATTTTTTGTTCGAAGAAAGGTGATGCTAAGTCTTTGCAACTGCCACCATGTGCATCTTCCTTGCTCAAACACTGCAAGAGAGCCAACTATCAGTGTGCTATCTGGAAAAGAAGTTTGGAAAGGAATCCAGATATTCCTTCTCCAATTTGAAGGCTCATCTGATGATGAGGACACCGATGAAGAATGAGATAAAAAAGGTTTACTGATTCGAAGAGGCCGAAAAATATCCAGGGGAACATGACTTTAGGGTAGGAGATAAGTAGGCCTACAAATGCAGAAAAATTGTTTGCAAGTATCAACATTTTTGTATTTGTTGAAAGATGGTTTACCATATTTTTATGTTTTGTTCTGTCAGATAGAAGTAACACGCATTTCCAAAGTTAAGTGGTGTATGTGCTTGACCTTGACCCCAGGGCATTAACCTTTAAATGTCAAAACAGTTCTAGAGGAAATAAACTCATTCTGACATGAACTTTGCCCTTGGTGGGGAAAATCTTTGTAAAATTGCATGAACGAGCAACAAATTATCATCTTTATGTTTGCAGGTGTCTCATTAAAAAAAAGGTACTTTTCCAAATATGTGGTAAATACCGTTAAGTACCATACCTCAGATACAAATAAATATAACACTTTTAGCCATAAAAGGGAGTTGGACATATTATCTTCTATCTAAGCTCATTTCAGTGGAAAAATTCCTATTGGTGCAGTAACTGGGGAGATTTTTTGAACAGAGGTACAGATTTTATGGAAGGGCCATATTTTATGACCTTTTGACCTCTAGTGACCTACTTTATTGGCATATTGGAAAACATTATGTATACTTTTGTAGAACATAAAATTCCCAACATTTTGAGTGGTAACTTGCAGATATTGGACCATCACTTCAAAATATATTGCAATTTACATTTCCCTTACCCCAAAATTTTTGATCCCATATTGGGACCATTTGTAGATCTTTACGAGGTGATTACTAGCACTAAGCTACTCCTCCAAGCTTGGCTTCAAACTTTTTTTTCATCTATGGATATATACCTTTCAAGAAAAAACAGTTACATTTTGCCACCCCAGGTGGTACCAATCCACAAAATTATTGGGCCTGGCTCATGGACTATGAAGGGTACACTTATTTCATAAAGTATTCATAAGTACATTGGCGCTATATAGGGTTATGCTAGATATATATATATATATATATATATATATATATATATATATATATATATATATATATATATATATGATATATACGTAATTATATGTTTATGGTAATAATGTTATATGTCATATATATATATATATATATATATATATGTATATATATATATATATATATATATATATATATATATATATATATATATATATATATATATATATATATATATATATACATATATATATATATATATATATATATATATATATATATGTATATATATA
>NC_090741.1:112783059-112784281 GCF_036898095.1 Palaemon carinicauda
AAGTAACTAAACGATAAAGAAATTTAGCTTCAGATCATTTCCTTTTAAAAATCTATGGGTTAAAGACATTTTTTTTGTCATTTTATATACAAAATCAATATATCTTCACAATATTACTGACAAAGTATTATTTAGCATAATATGAAAATGAAATTCTGGATAACATGACCTCATGAAATAAATACATATTAGTCTTCAACTAAAACTTAAGATTTCCAGTGAATTACAGCCATTTCGTCCATAACACAAATAAAGGGTCGTCATAAGTGACATTTAATATTATAAAGAACGTCACTGCTAACATGTAAACCTTTGTTGGGCAAAGTTTCGATGTCATCGTTATTTCAAAACATTTTCCTTATACGTTAACATAGTTATTAGAGAGAGAGAGAGAGAGAGAGACAGAGAGAGAGAGAGAGAGAGAGAGAGAGGGAGAGAGAGAGAGAGAACCCTGACAATTCCAATTGCTTGTTTACGAACTACGCCAGTCACCTGATATTCCATCATTTTTTCAAAAACCAATTCTGCAAATGATGCTATTACTGAGTCCGTTTTGAGCGAACTAAAACGAGAATGAATGAAATATTATTGGATAATTTACGTGACTGTTGTTTTTCCGGTTATATCCAGAATTTATGTGAATATTTCATTTATTTCACTCTATGGAGTTGGAGGGTTTGACCTTTTAGTTAGTTTATTTTTATAGAAAATATGTTCAGTCATGATAGAACTATTTATTTGTTTGATCTGTTGTATTCATCCCATGAAAAAAAAAAATTCTTGTCAGTTTTAGTAACTAGAGAAGAATTTTTGTCCATCTCTAAGATATAATCTACCATTGTTCACAGAATTATAATGTCCTTAATATTTTGTGGTTATTTCAGTCTAGTAGATTTCTTGATAGCAATATTATTGGTTTTAATTCCTGTAGTTATTTGCAGATTTTCCTTTTTTTCAGATTTTTTAATATTTCCCTTTCGATTTTGAATTTCTGGTGTTCTATTTTCCCTTCGCGTTAATAAAATGATCACTACTACTTCTACAAAAAATACCGCTTACTGATACTGTCAATACTATTACTAATACAACTGATAAAAGACGTTATTTGATTACCAATGAACATCATAGCGTACAGTTCAGTCTTATTTCTTCCTAAGGTCTGTTGATTTACGTGCTTCAAAGATTTATTTGCTTGAGTTTAGGTTTCATGGAACAGAATCAC
>NC_090741.1:112789781-112792281 GCF_036898095.1 Palaemon carinicauda
AATTTTTAACAGAGTGGAATACAATAGCCAAATTGAAATAGCCAGGGACTAGAGGTGGATTCCACTAAGAGAAACAATTGTTAAAGGCAAAATCTATTGTGTATCTGTTGACCTTAACAAAGAATCACGTGTGACGTAGTGGGTCGACTGAGGTGGGACATAGCCAGGTTGGAGAAAGGCCAAGAAGTACATTTAAATGAAATAAGCATCTGAGAACTGGACAGTAAATATTCCCCCAGATTCCCTATGAATTTGGAAAGGCTATAGTGATATTTTTTGTGAATGTGTGTATATATACTGCATACAATATATATATATATATATATATATATATATATATATATATATATATATATATATATATATATATATATATATATATATATATAATATATATAGTATGTGTTTGTGTTTGCAAGCACGTGCACGTATGTAGGTAAATACAAAAGAAATAGAAAGATAGAAAAGAAAATGCAAAAATATAGAGATTCGTGACCAATGCTTGTCTACCGAGGGAAAACGAATGCATGAATATCCCTGGCCTTGGGTTTAAGGGGGTGGGGGGGGGGGGGTTGATACCCACTCTCCCTGTTAGTGGTGGTCTCTTTGAGCTTAGACACACAATGGAAAACAAAGCCTCCTTCCAACTTCGTTAGCGGAGGTAATGACTTCGACCAAGCTAAGATAACTGAAATTACCCCTTCGTACACGCATGCTTTCTTTCATATTCCGGGAGAGGGCAAGTTATGGGGGGGGGGGGTTAAGTGCTTCGGTATTGTGGATTTGACAATTAACACAAACTACGCAGTGATACGCAAAATACCTAAGAGCGTATAAGTACGACAAACTGATCTTGAAAGGTTCGTAGTGCGTAGAGTTGCATTGAGTGATAGGATTAGGGAGGCAGCAATGTAAGAGAGAGAGAGAGAGAGAGAGAGAGAGAGAGAGGAGAGAGAGAGAGAGAGAGAGAGAGAGAGAGAGAGAGGAGAAATATTTAAAGAAATTCGAAATACATTCTTTTGTATTATTATAATCACCAGCATAATCTCCACATATTCTGCTATCAAATCTGAAATTCCTGCTCACTTCACATAAAAAACAAAGCGAGTAGGACTACTGATCACACAAAAACACAGTTACTATACGCAAAATAATATAATAGCAGCCGGTGGTAACTCGTATAACATTGCGTACGGATGCTCGAGCATTTAATATCACTTCTCCCGTTGCGTAAACAATTAGCTTTAGTCCTCTGCTTGCTTGCTTTTAGGGTTACTGCTCTCCTGGTCCTATCACAGGGGAATCCTACTCACCATAGGACCTACAAAATCAGTTTATTGTACAGCATACACTCTTAAGTCTTTGGCGTATCACACAGCGTAATGAGTGTTTGATAAATCTACATTATCGAAGCACTTAGAGCACTTTCTACAACTAAATATAAACATCTCCATTTACGGAGATAGAGTCATGAAGGAAATAAATTCAATAACTAGAACGAGCACTTGGTAGAGCCCATACGTTCGCCAGCACCACAGCACAAAATAGGCAATTGAATTACGCACATTTTGACACTAGTTTCATGCTAATCGGATAACAACTGTGCACGATATAACAAAAAGACATTTTTCTGTCTTTACTTTACCTTGACCTTTGAACCAATCACACCCAAAATCTAATCAATTTGTCCTTGGATCATGGCCCATCAGTTAACCAAATTTCATGAGATTCGGTCAAAGTGTTTTTGAGATATGCGAATCACAAACATACATACATAAGTAAATAGATTCACGCCTATCAAAATATAAACCTCCTGGCGAAGGTAATAAATTTCTGAGCCAAACCTTTCCATAGTTCACAACCGGACAACACTCGTCCGTCATATTCGTTTCCAGCAAAACTAGACAAAACCGTTTACGCTAAATTGTCCGAGTGACACCAACTAAAGGGTCACTATACAGCAGTTACAGACAGTACTCGGTAGGCCAATGTAGATCGTGAAAACGCAAATTACCGTCGGGAAAATAACTAAACGCATATATACTGTAAATTGGCGAATATTCCGAATAAAAAGACATTTCCGATTCTTTTAACATTCTATTTCTTACATGAAAAGCTTTGTATAATACTTCTCAATACAAAAACATAACAGTAAATTTTATAACCAATTAAGTTATATCTGTAACTTATCATTCAATAAAACTATAACTGATATATTAAGGGTAACGAAATACCTGGATATATGAGTAGTGATGCTGTGAATGTATAAATATTACGGTCCTTTTGTATAAGATTTACGAAGCCTACTTGAAAGGGAAATTAGACAAAATATGTATATTTTATTGCTAAATAGATATGACATTTGGTTTGCACTATTTCGAACGTCACCTCAATACATAAACGTCAAAAATACATTTAAAATTATGTCCAAAATGGCCGGACAATTCCTTGGTGCTTATCCAACATAAAAATTACCATGTTGCGCCCTTTCTCTTAATTG
>NC_090741.1:112797281-112804781 GCF_036898095.1 Palaemon carinicauda
AGACGCCGGAATAACCTATGATTAAATATATATATATATATATATATATATATATATATATATATATATATATATATATATATATATATATATATATATATATATATATATATATATAAATGTGTGTGTGTGTGTGTGTGTGTGTGTGTATTCAGTCTGCAGTTTCATTCCATTGTCTTTCAAATTGTTGTATTCCTTTAATTACGTTGTTATATAAATTCTTGATTACTTGTCATTCCACACTTTAGCTTGCCTTCATCAAAAAATAGGTTATGGTCATAATTACAACGGAAATAATAATAATAAAGATACAAAGTGAGTGAAGACATAAAAGTTTAAGAAAAGAATCACGGAAATATAACGAGAGCAATGTTGCAATACTGTACGAGATTTCTGTGAGTCTGGAATGCCGAAGACAATTTGACTACTCCCTTCCGCTGAAGACTTTTTGACTCTCGTTCCGCCGAAGACCACTATTTTTTCTGATTTTAAAAATAAACCACATTCGACTGTGTGTACTAATGAACACGAAAAAAGTCATCTCATGAAGAGGATTAGCTTTTACACACAAAGACTTCCATATCATAAAATTTTAGGATGCTCTGAAAACCCAACGAGACAATTATAAGGAATTAAAAGTTTTGTGTGTATTGTGTTAGTGTATAGAGAAGGATAGTGTTAGTGTAAAAAAGGATAAAGATTTAGCCCTGTGAAAACATTAAAGGTCCTATATCCCAAGCAAAGCTCAGTCACCTAATGTCAGGTGACAAGGTGGAACATCAGAAGACCTGGCAGACGATCCAAGTGGAAGAGGATTCCCAGGGAGGAACGGAGGTAGGCCTCCCAACTTTCGTCTCATTTCCTTTCGCCAGATCACCCTCAGGAGAGCCCCTGCAGCCTTCGTCTCTTGAGGCTTACCCGGAAAGCAGTGGATGCCCTTGGTTTACGCCATCCTTCAGCATGGTATAACAGGACGTGGTGCTGGTGGAACACGTAAGTATTGAAGTGAAAGTGAGGAGTGGAGTTGATAGAGTGCCCTGAGATTATGCAACTGCCCAATCAACAAATGAACTATGGTAACTGAAGCTGATGAAGGAATGAGTTTGCTTAGCTAGGGAAGATGAAGAGAAAAATGAATTTTATTTTGAGGAGGATATATCCTTTGATTTAGGAGTACAGGCCTTTATCATTGGATAAAGTACTGACTCAGTGGGAAGGACCAAGTAGTTGGACCATAGAAGATGAAGAGAAAAGGGAACATTATTTTGAAGAGGAAATATCCTTTGATGTAGAGGTACAAGGCTACATTATAGGATAAAGTACTGACTCAGTAGGAATGACCAATTAGTTGGACCATAGAAGATGAAGAGAAAAAGGAACTTTATTTTGAGGAGGAAATATCCTTTGATGTACGAGTAGAGGCCTTCATCATTGGATAAGGTACTGACTCAGAGGGAAGGACCAAGTAGTTGGACCATAGAAGATGAAGAGAAAAAGGAACATTATTTTGAAGAGGAAATATCCTTTGATGTAGAGGTACAAGGGTACATTATAGGATAAAGTACTGACTCGGTGGGAAGGACCAAGTAGTTGGACCATAGAAGATGAAGAGAAAAAGGAACTTTATTTTGAGGAGGAAATATCCTTTGCTGTAGGAGTACAGGCCTTCATCATTGGATAAAGTACTGACTCAATGGGAAGGACCAAGTAGTTGGACCATAGAAGATGAAGAGAAAAAGGAACTTTATTTTGAAGAGGAAATATCCTTTGATGTAGGAGTACAGGCCTTCATTATAGGATAAAGTACTGGCTTAGTGGGAAGGACCAAGTAGTTGGAATATGGAAGATGAAGAGAAAACAGGCCTTCATCATTGGTTTAAGTACTGACTCAGTGGGAAGGACCAGGTAGTTAGACTATGGTTTACATAATTATGTCTCGTATCTGTATATATATATATATATATATATATATATATATATATATATATATATATATATATATATATATATATATATATATATATATATATATATATATATATAAATATATATATATATATATATATATTATTTATAGAAACTTAATAAAGATGTTAGTAACTATTACGACGGCACCATTAATGTAAACCTTATTATTAAAGAGGCTGATAATAACATTAACTTTTATGGCAATTGCAACCTTTTGAATAAGGTCCTTCAATTTTCTGAATCGAAGAGTATTCCTTTCCCTAAATTTTGTTTTTTACTTTTTATTGACTTGCAATTGACTGAGGTACCAGGGATTCGAATTATGACTTAAACATAAAAACTCTACGATTTAATGGACAATAAAAGGTGAGGCATCGAGAGACTCGATTTGTGCTGACTCAGTGAATGTTTCAGTTGATGATGATGGCCATTTCATTCTCGTTTTCTATTTCCAGCAACAGATAATTCATGGAGCCGCTAATAATCTAAAACCTATATTTTCTCTAGCACTATGGTTTCCTGTAATTGTTCTACTTCTATATGTGTTTCTCGATTTCATAGAGATAAAAATAAATGATATAATCAATGTAAGTAGAGGCAGAGCTGAAATTATTATGCACACCTCTTCAATCTATTTCAAGATATTCGCCTTAAACGATAATATAAGCAGACGAAAGTACTGGCAGAGTTGCTGAGTTGCACTTATGATATTCACTTAATAATATACTTATTTGCAGGGGTATTTACTACCCCATAAAAAAAAATCATTGGTGACACTGGAATTATAATAAAATGTTTTATATTTATGATAACAATAAAATAAACATAACGTAATATTCAGTCAAGAATATCAGATCTTCATTTAAACACCTTTTGTACGGTAAGTGGCATTCTATTTTCACAGGAGAGCTCAAGCTAATCTCGGTTACAAACGAGAGAGAGAGAGAGAGAGAGAGAGAGAGAGAGAGAGAGAGAGAGAGAGAGAAAGAGAGAGAGAGAGAGAGAGAGTCTTTTAGTACTGGAGAGGAGAGCTATGCTAGGCCTATGGAAGAGGAACAAATGATTTTGACAAAGTTAAATTTCAAAACAAAAGGCTTAAGGATTAAGGACGGTGTATAAGTGGTTGGGTTTAGGGACGAGGAAGAGGACTCCCCTTCTCTTTGGTAGTAAGAGGAGGAAGAGGGAAACGAAGAAAGAAGAAGGAAGAAGATAGAAAGGGGAAGTGTTAGGTAAAAGAAACCTCTTTATTGGGAGGAGAAAGGGGATTTATTAATAGTGGCATCATTACTATTGGCTAATAACGTCATTACGTTATTGGTAATAGAATTAATTTCGGAATGGAAGGTTTCAGAAGTTCAAAAGAGATGAAGGCGACAGAAAAGAATGACTAAAGTTACACTAATCATTTCTAAGCGGGGAATCTGTAAAGGATCCTGAGAACAGAAAATCTTTCTTGCGATTATACTAAAACAAGTTATTTTTTTTCATTATTATTTTCTAAACTGACAATGTAAATAGCACGTATCTACATTTGATATTTTGTTTGCAAAGAATTCACACAATTTCATAGAAAGTTCGCCTTGGAATTTCTGGAAAAGTCTGTTGTCGGTCACGAGTCAATCCAAGACGCTAATGATGATCTGATTTCGAATTTGTTAACTTGAAATACTGGCTGTCGAAAATATTTTTTCGCTGTTCAAATTCCGTCATTTGGTTTTCTTTCTTTTCCATTAATTTGACTTTTCGCTTCTCTTTCAGTGCTCAGTGGCTGTGATTCTTTCCGTGGTGTCATAAATTAATACTTTTTATTATTTTATTATTCTGAGACTTATGTTAGCCTGCGTGACTTAAAAGCTTTTGTAATAAGTTTGAACTTCCGTAGTTCAGTTATTTATCTTCCAGATTAGGGAGACCTTCCACAATCTGGTAACAGGTGGAATAAAACTTCTAGAATGCTTTGCAGTATTAAACCTTATAATGGAGAAGGAAAGACTGTTAGATATAACTGCATACACAGTAATGCGTTCAGTACGTTACGGTCATGAAAGATCTGAGTTTCAAGGAAGGTCGAAATCATTGAAAATCTTATGCATCAAGCATAAATAATTAATTAGATGACTGTATTTTAGTTTGATATCTAGATCCGGAAAAAAAGAAATTTAGTAAACCATAAGTTTTTTTCCAAAATAAGATGCGACTCAGCAGCTGAAGACCCAACAGATAGGTAAAACCAATATTCAATAGAAAGTAAAATTAAATAATTCAAACATTTCGTCGGAATAGATTAATCACGGAAAATCTTAAAACACTTTCTCAATAAGTCTTGTTTGAATAATCGAAGAAGAAACAGACCGAGTTATTTTGACTTAACCAAAACCAAATTTATCAGATCTTAGATTTGCATTTTAGCGTATTGATTCTAACAGATAAAAGTTTGTATGCATATTTCTTCTACTTGGAAATATGAATGGATTTTTTCATGATTTCACCATCTCAAAACTATCATTTCATTTAAAATCTCTCTCTCTCTCTCTCTCTCTCTCTCTCTCTCTCTCTCTCTCTCTCTCTATATATATATATATATATATATATATATATATATATATATATATATATATATATATATATATATATATATATATATATATATATATATAAACTTCCTAATCTCTCGTTTCTTTCTTTGTATAGTTCTTCGTTATCTTAAATATCTCCGACTCGTTACTTAGGACACTTTCCTGACTGTCTAACTGTTTGTCCATACGTATGTCTTGTGTTTTTGTGTCTTTTATCAAGCCTCCCAAATGAGCAGCTTGTGTTTTGTGGACAAAATCTCAGTAAAAAGTCTATTGTGAGGCTCACAAAAGAATTGTTTTAATTAAAAGAAAATGCTAAAAATCTTTACTTGCTTTCTCTCTCCCAGATCCTCTGTACAATTTAATTAGTTTTGTTGCTCAGAAAAATAATAACCTCATTAACATTTTCAATGTTCACCTTTTCATGTATCTCTCGCTAGACAAGATTTTTATGTCTTTGCTAACGAGGATAAATGTCAAAAATATTTTGTATTCTAAAAGTATTCGTCTGAGAGAGAGAAAGAGAGAGAGAGAGAGAGAGAGAGAGAGAGAGAGAGAGAGAGAGAGAGAGAGAGAGAGAGAGAGAGAGAGAGAAACAAACTGAAAATTATGTAATAATAGATAAGAAAATACTATAATGTCAGAGCCATACATTTTGATTGAAATTTCAACGGGAATTTTTATTAAACTAAAATTTTCTAATATCAATTTAATGACATATCTTTTGGAAATTTTCTTTAAATGCTAAGTTGATTTCGATCCTCTTTTGGCTAAAGAAATTTAAATTCTTAAGTCTCCTTTATATGATTAATATTGAAAACAATTATATCTATATGTTTCTCAAATATTTCTAAAATGTAGGATAATAAACACTTAATTTCCATCTTCTTTCGCAAAAGGAACTTCATTGTCATTACTCCTTTGCAGATTGGAGATTAATTGACTTAATTTTAATATTTCAAATCATTATTAAAATTCTGTGATAAATGACATTGACTGTAAAGTCATTTTAATCTTGTTTTTGGTGAAATTAAGTTGGCAGATATATACTTTTACTAAATACTGGTGAACTGAATATGGAGAATTGAGAGGACAATTCAATGCTCGGTTGATTTTACTCTTTCAGTAAAAGGAATTTAATCTTCGCTCCTTCTTTGTTAGATAAACGTTAACTGACTTGAATGAACCTTCTGAAGGATGGAGGCGGGAGGGGGAGGGGCGGGGGTTGTGAAAGGATACGAAAGTGGCTTCCATAACAAGAACTGTTATGTATGGGGAAGTGAAGGGGCTCTTCGAAGTGCAAGGGTTTACGTGCACTTGTACTTGAATGAGAGAGAGAGAGAGAGAGAGAGAGAGAGAGAGAGAGAGAGAGAGAGAGAGAGAGAACTGAACTTACTTAAACAAAACTCTTTCGCCTACAGAGTTTATACACAGATTATCATCATTCAAAAAAAAATATATATATAACTTTAAGAATATAAACTTTATGAAAAGAAAACCATTAGCATTAGAGATGTTAAATGCTTGACGTAAAATATCGACAAATTTCCTGGAACTTGATAAACGTTTTATTTTCAAAATCAAAGAACAAAATTCAAAGTTTTTTAAATACGGAAAAAAAAGGTGAATTGCGGAAGATATCAAAATATATAACGCGAGTGTTTGGTAAAAATTTTCGATAAGAAACCAAACAAACAATAACATTGTAACCTGATACATTGAATTTCCATTGATCCTTGTACTCTCAACAAAGACCTTGCTTTACCATGTAACTTCACCGGAGTCTTATCATATAACAAGAAGGAAAGACAAATATTCTTTAGTTGATGTCGAAGAGGCCGAGAAAAAATTGACTTTTCTTCCGAGAATTTTTGTTTTTTTTTCGTTAGATCTTTGGAGAGAATTTTCCAGATAAGAAAAGTTTAAAAAGAAGAAGACTAAAAGAAAATAGGAAGGGAGATCTTAGAGAAACCTTCACTTAATTTGAAATTATTATTTTGACGCGAATTTTATAAAGTTATGGGTAGAATATGGAAGAATTTTTTGTCTTATTTCTGTAGGGAAAGCAATTTACCTTTATTATTATTATTATTATTATTATTATTATTATTATTATTATTATTATTATTGTTGTTGTTGTTGTTCTCGTAGCAAATCCTCACTGGCAGTCTCATTATAACATTTAATTAATGAACCGACTGATATTTCCCCCTTAAAACATAATCAGGTTTCTTGGAAACGACCCCGAATACCTGACATCAATAATAGAAACACCAACACAACACAGTTTCATTCCAGTTCTTGTAGACAAAATAGCCTGGTCTCATCAAACATGTCTTGGTTTTATACTCTCGGCGTAGATGTAATAACATTCAATAATTACTTCATAATTATAATAGCCCTTCGAAATAAGTAAACTTGGTTCTAAACTGAATGAGATAGTTTAGGTGCACAAACTATTGAGTTGAAATATTTTTTTCCTCTTTTGTTATTACATACATATTAGATTGTAAATAGTAATCCGTAGAAATAAAAAGAATATTAAATTTGTCGAAAATTTGGGAAAATGAAAAATCTATACAAGAGCAGAGAATTTGATAAAAATAAAAAAACATTTCTTGTGCGTTTAGGTAATACATTTACGATCCAAATATATACTAATTAACCGGAAGTTATTTTCTGGAACAGGCTTCGTATCTTATATATGCAAAACAAGTATTATCTTTTTGATTTTTATTAAAATAAATATAGAAATAACAGTTGAAATCTCAGGAGATACTGGAAACAAGAATACTATATTCATATTTGCCAACAATTATGCAACTATATTCTTAATGTTTAGAATCAGCGTCGGTCATCTAGTGTTAGTTAATACTACAAGTGTAAGAGTCAGCCACTTGAACCATTAATGTCTGCTTCATCAGTTTCTGTTCTTCTGTTCATCCCTTGGCCAGGG
>NC_090741.1:112807281-112817281 GCF_036898095.1 Palaemon carinicauda
AACTCTGAGCCGTTAGGCTGAGGACATTAAGATATTAAAGCTATACTTTCGAAAAAGAAAGTAATTAGGGAAGATAAATGAAACCTCAATAACTAGAGAGGCACTCAGTAGAGCAAAGACCTCCACTGAAGCAGCTTATTTCTCTACCTTTTCCTTGACCTTGACCTTGACCTTAACCTTGACGTTGACCATTGACCTTAGCATGTACTAATTGTCATGAATTTTCATGCACTCAAATGTGAACCAAGTTTGAAGTCTATGTGACAACGATGTCCAGATGTATGGCTGATTAAATGATATGGACGTTTTACTCGTCCGTGACCTTGACCTTGCGCCTTCAAAAATTTAATCATTTCCAGCTTTTTACATATCATATAATCCCTACAATTTTCATTGCTCTACGATTGAAATTGTGGCCAGGAAGGTGTTTACTAACAAACACATACAAACACAAACACACACAAACACAAACACACAAACAGGGGCTAAAAAATAACCACCTTCCAACCATGATTGTAGCAAGAGTCTACAAGAAACACACTCGACGTGTATTCTCCTCGTCGTCCAGAAAAGGGCAGAGCTCTTTCACCACTAGGTCCTCTATGAGATTGTAGTATGAAGGAAGTAGCCTATCTTTACATGAGCTACGGGATAATAATTAACCTCTTTTTTCCAAAATATCTTACATAGGAATAATAACACTTTTATCGGAAGTCCTCCTTTGCTAGTTAATAATTATCTTTGAAATTAAGTCATCGACTCTTGTTTTCTATCCATATTTAAAACAAATTACATGCATGGTTTTTTCATTAGGTTATAGTTTTCACTTAACTCTTGCACATGTACAGATAAGTTCAAAGAACACCCTCATCAGTTATGTAATTCTGAAAACAACCAAGACTAAGAACTTATGATTAAAATCATGAAAATCTTTCATACCTTCTCTCAATTCAACTGAGAGACCCCACAAGTAATGACACTATCAACAAAGATAGAAGAGAAGTTCTTCTTTATAATAAATGTTTATAGCAAACGACTCACATAACTTAAAACAAGTTTAAAAACCATCATGTATTAAGTATCCATTAATCAATATGATTCAGTTTGGCAAATGTCCGGAATTTTGTTTTCTCTTTGGTTAATGAAACCAAATATATTATTATTATTATTATTATTGTTATTATTATTATTATTATTATTATTATTATTATTATTAACATCTTAATAAAGAAATAAATGCTAAAAAATTTAAGAACTTAAATCAGAAAAATAGTAGAAATAAGAACTATAAAAGGTAAATAAAATAATAAAAAAATATGATAAATAGCCAAGTAAAATAATGAAGAGACGAAAACTATAAAACAAGTAATAAGTAAAGTAACGATTCAAATAAAGTTTTTCCTTTCTTGTTTTGTCCATTAATTGAGACGATGGACCCGGGAACACTGATCTTGGTCGACTGTTAGCTCACCATTAAAGATAACGAATAACCCAAAATGTGCTCAGCAGAGCCATCTGGTGACTAGGTTAAGCAAATAGACATACCGTCGAGAAGCAGGATATCTTGGGAAAATTGCTCAGAGAGAAAGAGAGAGAAGGAAAGCTTACTCTATACAATGGGTCCACTAAATTATGGTGTTTTGCATCTTATTATTGTAGTCAAACATTGTGTGGTAAAACGTGGGATTTGCTCAGTTATAATCATTCATTTTCTGGTCTTCCCAGATCTTAGCTTTGGTGAGGTTAGAGCTTGAGCACTGATCAGTTGTGCATATGTTTTGTCATATCTAGCACGGACGAAGGGTAAATTGATAGAACCGTAACTGAAGAAGGTAATTGAGATGGAAAACAACTCATCCCTTACAAAGATTACTCTTTTTTATGTGCTATTCCAGGGATTCGGTTTTCGCTTTTGCATTATAACCTAAAATGAAAATTTATTTTGGGCACTGCTAGAAAATTATGAAAATAACAAAGTAGGAGAACTGAAAATTGTCATCACTAAAAAAATTAAATGGAAAAATAAAATATCCGTTGGGGGATAACATATATTCTAAGAATAACTGACCCAGAAATAGAAAACCTCTTAATATTATCACGGTTCTAAGAAAGTAGATGTAAATTACCCGTAAACCGAATATCTACTTTAAAATGTCCTCACAAAAAGACAAAAATAAATACCTGAACCCAAACACTTTTCATTGCCATCCCCAAGAAAAGCAAAAGTGACAGAAACGTGATCACAAAGAAAACTTGCTTTTCCTTGAATCAATTTAGACCGTAGACGTTTTTGAAGTCTGTGTGACAACCATGTGAGAACTTGGGGTTAAGGTTAGTGTTAATTTGGTCGACCTTTTGCTCGACCTTGACCTTGACCATTGACCAAGAAGTTTAAAAATTTAATAACTTCCACGTCTTAACATTACAATTAATCCCTAAAAATCTCACTACTATTTGAGTATAATTGTGGCCAGGAAGATGTTCACAAAAAAAGGGATCTTACAGACAAACAACCAAACAGGGGTGAAAACAAAACCTCGTCCCATTTTCTTTTGTCGAGCTTAGAGAGAGAGAGAGAGAGAGAGAGAGAGAGAGAGAGAGAGAGAGAGAGAGAGAGAGAGACAGACAGACAGACAGAGGAGTAATATTTGTCTTCACATTTTTCTTCATTAAACCTAGGAAATTAAGAAGTATTCATGTCAAAAGATGTATATGAGTTTATAGACTAACATTATGCAAGGTAGTAGGTTGGTCTGGGCACCAGCCAGCCGTTGAGATGCTACCGCTAGAGAGTTATGAGACCTTTTGACTGTCCAGACAGTACTACATTGGATTTTTCTCTCTGGTTACGGTTCATTTTCATATTGCCTACACACCTACTGAATAGTCTTGCCTATTTATTACATATTGTCCACTGTCCTCATACACCTGTCAACATTGTGATTAGCAAACAATTCCTCTAAATCCGAGAGGTTGATTACTGCTTTGTAATTGTTCAGTGGCTACTTCCCTCTTGCTAAAGGTAGAAGAGACTTTAGCTATGGTAAAAAGCAGCTCTTATAGGAGAAGGACACTCCAAAATCAAACCCTTATTCTGTAGTCTTGGGTAGCTCCAAAGCCTCTGTACCATGGTCTTCCACTCTCTTGGGTTAGAGTTCTCTTGCTTGAGGGTACACTCGGGCCCACTATTCTATCTTATTTCTCTTCCACTTATTTTGTTAAAGTTTTTATAGTTTATACAGGAGATATTCAATTTAATGCTACTCTTCTTGAAATATTTTATTTTTCCTTAAGTTTCCATCTTCACTGGACTATTTTCCCTATTGGAGCCCCTGGTCTTATAGCATCCTGCTTTTCCAAATAGGGTTGTAGCCTAGCAAGTAATAATAATAATAATAATAATAATAATAATAATAATAATAATAATAATAATACTGGTGAACTGAATGTAGGAGTTTTTATATGAAAATCGTATAAGATATCATAGAAGCGATATCATAACTTCAATATCACTTAATTCTTGATACGTAACTTATCCAAAAACACCTTTGGGTAATTGTTTCTATTTTGCCCTTTCCTGAATATTATGGTACGATTTTTGAATTATGTAACTATGAAATTTCATCTTTACAAAATGGCTCACGGGTTTTGGGGAGATATGTGCATAACGACCACTCTACCCACAACAATCCCCTCCATCATTATGTTGCATGAAAAGGAAATAAAATGGAAACCGAACATAAAAGGCCTCTTGAATTGTTCACATTATTAGAGTTATATATATTCGCATAAGCTGCAATTTTAAAATCTGAGGGATTCAGATCCCCTAATTTTACTTTCCTTCATAATACACGGTCCTTTTCTGCTTTGCCATTTTTTTTCTTATTGTCATAACCAAATTTTCTTTTTAATTGACCTAGAATTTTTCTTCTTTAAAGCAATTATAAATATCCAATCTATTATAGGTACAACGAATATCTGACTAGACTAATTTATTTAAATGTCTAGCTTCAAAATATATTTTTTTTTTCTGTTCAAAATAAGAAATGGAGAATAAAGTACCGAATAATAAATTACCTTTGCGTTTCTTATATGAGTCTCGCGAAAAATAAAATATTTCTATCATATTAGTGCCATTTGGGACGCAACCCACACCTGGAAGAGCAGAACACAAATAGCTAGAGGGAAATGTTCATATATTTAAAAGGAAATATCAAGAATCAGTAGTAAGTATATTAAACTTATCATTCAGCTAAGTAAATAGAATATATTTGTGTTTGATCCATTTGTCACAACAGTGGTCGTTTCCCTTGTCAATCAAAGGAGGAGTCAAGTCCTTTGAAGCGACCACCCGAGTGGATTCCTCCGCCACCAAACAAACCTGGTTACCAGGGTCCTCCAATTATATCCTTGAGACGGACGTCCAATCCAACACAGCTGCGCCCACTTCCGGAAGCAGCAAGGGACGGAAGGATTAACACGAGCCCTGAGAGAGAGAGAGAGAGAGAGAGAGAGAGAGAGAGAGAGAGAGAGAGAGAGAGAGAGAGAGAAATTGATTCTACAGGAATGTATGTATTAATATGTGAACATTTATTATATTCTCATTCATAATGTTGCATTTGACTAAAATTTTAACGTGAATTGCACTCAGGTGAAATTTTCACACATCATTGCAATTACATATGTTATTGAGTGACTCTTTAGATATAAAGTTTATTTTAATCTTCTATTGACTCAACAAACCTAAACTACTGTATATTGAATAGTTACAAAAAACCTTTACTTGTACATATTTGTTTTTCTATATTCTTCTGGTAAAAGGGAAATCATTATTATCATTCCTCTGCAAATCGGAGAGTAAATGAAATCATTTTTGTATTGCAAATGAATATATTTTTGCGAGATAATTATATTCAGTGTAAAGTCATTCTAATTCTTTTTCCGTTGGAAGGAATTTGATAGGTAATTATCTTTTACTATACACAGATGTACTAAATTGAAGCACTTGAAAGAACCAACCAATAATCAGTTGATTTCAATCTTTCAAAAGAAAGAATTCAATCTTCGTTCCATCTTTGTTAGAGAAACATTAGGTGAATTAGATTAATCCTGTAAAGGAAATAAGAGGAGCCAAAGGGACATGAAACTAGCTTCCTCAACAATATCCTTTATGAATGGGGAAGTGAAAGGGCTCTTTGATGGTTGAGAGAGAGAGAGAGAGAGAGAGAGAGAGAGAGAGAGAGAGAGAGAGAGAGAGAGAGAGAGGGGGGGAGGGGTGACGATTCAACAGTAAATGAACAATAGGCGATATAAAATGTCAAATACTTAAAATAAAAAAAAAGGTAAAACGACGGTGGAGGTCCTGTAGAGAGTGGGGTTCCCCTGCTGTATGGGACAAGAAAAGCAGCCATCAAAGAAGAAGAAGATGTTAAATTGGTCAATTGGATCATTTGATTTATAACGAAATGTGTAGATCCTTTTATTAAATGCCGATTTTGAATCTGAGCTTCGAAGTGATGACGTTGATGTTTATTGTGATTTTTTTTTAATATAAACAAGAGTTAAAAATCCAAAACATTAATAATGAACTTAAGCATTTTATTCTTAATATTATTCCCGGTTGTAAAGGTATTTTATTTCAAAGCTATGTGTTAATAGAAATTATTTTCATAGATCTTTTTAATGGTCCTACTCCTATTCAAAATTGACTGTTTATACACCTACAGTCATATATATATATATATATATATATATATATATATATATATATATATATATATATATATATATATATATATATATATATATATATATATATATATATATATATATATATATATATATATTACATAATATATATATGTATATAATGTATATTTATATATACAGTATATATATATATATATATATATATATATATATATATATATATATATATATATATATATATATATATATATTAGGACCGAGTACCCTGCTTCTCATAAGTCCTGCTATCAATATGGATGTCATGAGATTCAGGTGATAAAAGTTTGTGGCAGACATAACAACTTTTATTTGTGTTCGATCTACCGGAATCCAGACATAGATGATTCTATCTTCGATTGTCTTCTTACCATTATGGCCAAGATACAAGAAGATGATAGAAAGGCTTCTTTTGTCTTTGTTGGTGATTTTAATGCTCATTATAGGGAGTGGTTAAGTTCTATCTCTCCTACCGATCGCCATGGCTTAAGAGCTTTAGACTTTGCCTCTGAATCAGGCTGTGAGCAAATCATAAATGAAGCTACTCACAGGTCTGGTAATTGCTTGGACCTCGTATACACTGACTCCCCTGGCGTTATAACTAGTAAGGTTGGTTCTCCAGTTGGGACATCTGATCATGCCTTGATTTCATTATTAGTGAAGACTGGGCCGCCTGTCCCTGATATATCATATTCTTGTAAAATTTATATGAAATCCCAAGCAGACTGGAATGGGATTTTACATGATCTTTTGTGCTTGAATTGGTCACAATTATATAATAATGTAGATCCTGTTGTCCCTTTGAATGATAATCTAGTCAACATAATTGATAGGCGTATCCCTTCTCGTGTGCTAAGGTACCGAGTGAAGGACAAACCGTGGTTCAATGATGATTGTAGACGTGCTTATTTGGAGAAACAGGAGGCCTATCATCTTTGGAAGGGTAACAGACCAGATTTGACCTGGAACAACTATACTCAGCTTCGAGCTTTTGCTCAGAGAGTTTATGCCTCAACTGAAAAGGAGTACAATTTAACCATAAAAGAAACACTTTCTGGTAAAACTCAGGAACATAAATGGTGGTCTACCCTTAAAACTGCACTCTTAAGTGTAGATGCAACAGTTCCTCTTTTACTTAAACCAGATGGCTCAGTCACTCACTGTCCAAAGGAAAGGCAACCCTTTTGGCTGATGTTTTTGACGGTAAACAGAGTAATGAAAAACTTGGACTTCCTCATTCCTGTTTTCCTGAGGCTAAACTAACTAGTTTAGCTTTTCGATCTCGTGAGATTAAAGCTCTGTTGGCGGACCTTGATGCTTATGGAGGTGTAGACCCAAATGGTATTTTTCCTTTGTTTTTTATAAAGGCAGCAGATTTCTTAGCTCCAAAGTTATCTGTTATTTTGCGCAAGTTAGCAAGAAGAGGAGCTTTTAGCACTAGTTGGAGAATTGGTAATGTTACTCCCCTATGTAAATGTGTTTGTGGTAGCTCAAGTCCCACTGATTACCGCCCAATTTCCATAACTCCCATAATATCTAAAGTTTTTGAACGTCTTCTGGCAAAATGTCTTAATAGGTTTGCTGAAGGTAATCATCTACAGCCCTAGTTTGCAATTTGGTTTTCGTAAAGGCCTTGGAGCATGTGATGCCCTTCTTACAATCTCCAATGCTGTACAGAAATCCCTTGATTGTGGTCGGGAAGTTCGTATAATTGGCCTTGATTTTAGTGCAGCCTTTGACTGTGTTAATCATGAGGCCCTTGTTTTCAAACTGAAACAGTTGGGAGTGGGTGGGTCGTTTCTTAGCATTATTATTGATTTTTTAAGTAATAAGTCTCAAAGAGTTGTTGTTGATGGGCACCATAGTGATTACAGGAATGTGATATCCGGTGTTCCACAGGTTGTGTTCTTGGCCCATTACTTTTCATACTATATATACATGACATGTGGTTTGGCCTAGAAAACAAGCTTGTTGCATATGCAGATGATGCTACTCTGTTTGCATCCATTCCATCCCCTGAATGTAGATCTAGGGTTGGTGAATCCCTTAATAGAGATTTAGCTAGAATTAGTGCATGGTGCAAATTATGGGGTATGAAGTTGAATCCTAACAAAACTCAAAGTATGATTGTAAGTAGGTCAAGGACGGTGGCTCCTCAACATCCGGATCTCAGTATTGATAATGTTTCCTTAAATATGTATGACTCTTTCAAAATTGTAGGTGTGATTCTCGACAGTAAATTTACTTTTGAGAAACATATAAGGTCTGTGTCTTCTTCAATTGCACAAAAAATAGGCTTATTGAGAAAGTCTTTCAAGATTTTTGGTGATCAATCTATTCTGAAGAAGTGTTTTAATTCTTTCATTCTACCTTGTTTTGAGTATTGTTCTCCTGTCTGGTCTTCAGCTGCTGATTCTCATCTTAATTTGTTGGACAGAAACTTACGGTCTATTAAATTTCTTATTCCTGATCTAGACATTAATCTCTGGCACAGTCGTTCAATTAGTTCATTATGCATGTTGCATATGATTTTTCATAACTCAGACCATCCTTTACATTTAGATCTCCCTGGACAATTCTATCCTGTTCGTAATACTAGGCAGGCAGTTAATTCTAATAGCCAGGCCTTCTCCATCACGAGGCTCAATACTATGCAGTACTCTAGAAGTTTTATTCCAGCTGTTACCAAGTTGTGGAATGATCTTCCTAATCGGGTGGTTGAGTCAGTAGAACTTCAAAAATTCAAAGTTGGAGCAAATGCTTGTTTGTTGACCAGGCGGACATGAGTCTTTTTATAGTTTATTTATGACATATTGGTTTTTGATGTTGTTAATAGTTTATATATGACATGTCTGTTTTGATGTTGTTACTTATTTTAGAATGATTTATTGTTAATTTGTTCTCTTCATTTATTTATTTCCTTATTTCCTTTCCTTACTGGGCTATTTTTCCCTGTTGGAGCCCCTAGGCTTATAGCATCTTGCTTTCCAACTAGGGTTGTAGCTTGGATAATAATAATAATAATAATAATAATATTAATATATATATATATATATATATATATATATATATATATATATATATATATATATATATACATATATATATATATAATATATATGTGTGTATATATATCACAGCGCTGGCAAGCGCGACCGGGTAGAAAAATGCTGCCAGTGCTGTTATATACGATTACGTAAACCAGAAATACCGGGTTTTCAGAAAAGGGCTTTCTGGACATAGTATAAGCTTGAATTTCTAGGATTTAGTTCTATTCAATTTAACTAGACGATCCTAAAAGTTTCAAGTCCCTATCTTATAAGGTTCGTGAAATATGACGTCAGAAATATGCAAAAAAATAGCAAAAATTATGTCAACTTTCAAGTGTTCGATATAGAGTCATGGATAGACACTTTTTAGCAAAGTTTCAGCTCTATAATCTTAGCTTCTAAATGAGCTAGATAGCTGTTCGACCTCAGGTTTTGTAGATTATGTTTAAAATTGTGTATTAGGCTATGTGGGAATGTTTTGCGGTAATCACGAAGGCTGTAGTCACGTACTTAAGTTTCAAAAGGCATCAAACTGACATCTTTAAGCGAACTTTCAACGTTTATTTCTCAGCTTCTGAATAATAAGTTATAGACATGTTTGACCTCACATTTTGAAGATATGACTATAAACTAGTTAATCAATACGCTTGCGTAAAAAAAGAGTGATATTTTACCCAAAAACCGATAAATTGGTTGGAACTTTTGACCGGGGAAACGTCTGTCTATATCCGACTATAACTTGACAACAAAACGTTTACCCGATTGAGCGGTTTAAAGAATTGATATAAAAATTTTAACTGGGTGTCGCCGGTCGCTTGCTTTTGACATTACCCATAGTCATAAAACAAAAAAATTCTGGGTAACGTACCTACAACTATAACGTTAAATAATAAAATAGCATACACGCCAACCTTTGATATGTTTTACCTCCTCCTACTTTCCTACATTGTTTAATGTTTATTCTTCCCACTCTTAAATCTTACTACATTCTTTTGCACTTTTCATCCTGCCTTTTAGTTCTAATTCACCATCTTTTCCCTCCTTTAACGAACCTCTTTTATAACATCCTACCTCTTAACTTTTACCTCATACATTTTAACTCTAATTAGCCCGTACTCCCTACCTCGTACCCCTTACCTTTTAGTCTTACATCTTACATCCTACCTGTTAACGTTTAACTCTAACTCCTTACCTCCTACATCTTA
>NC_090741.1:112819781-112829781 GCF_036898095.1 Palaemon carinicauda
AATAATCTTATAAGTAGTCTACAAGTAACTTTCATTTTTGGCCAGTAAACTCAGCGGTTATACCATCGTATCTCTGGGCCTTTCCATATTTAGTTTTTTAGGATAGCTTTGACTTCAAACACACTGAATTTATTCATGGGAGCATCAAGGTCTTCTTCAACTTCAGGTATATTAATCAAATCCTTCCCCTCATATCTCCTATTCCTAACTTCACCAAAGTGTTCCATTCAACGTTGTCTTTCTTCATCTTCTGTTATACCAGATCCATCTCTCTTATAGATGGGTAAATGGTTATTTTCTTTGCCCCCATAGATATTACATTAATAATTCTCTGAGAGATTCCAATACCATAGCCACGTCTTCAATTTAAAGCTTTGTCAGCTTCATGTGCTGTACCATCTAAATATTCTCTTCAGTATTATCTAAACTAATGCTTTCGAAATTCTTATTAGTTAAAACCTCTGGCTGGTATAAGATTTACAATTTAGGTATCATAATCCTTTATATCCTTCAGCCCAAATATGTGTCGTACCATTCAAAACCATAAAACAAATTATATAGAAACTTCACTCTTTCATTGTAAAACAGACAACTTCCCATATACTAATTAGATCGATTCCAATGTCTTTTATACCTCTGTCACTTATGCAGATAAAGGTCTGGTTCTTCAAGAAGAGAGATAAATATTTCAGGTTAATTGTTTAATAAAATTAACAGTTACGTTAGTGAAAAAAAAATAATAATACTAATTCAAATCTAGGATCTTCTGTTTCTCGTGCATATTAGGTATTGAAATTAGTAAGAATATTAATTTGTTTTTACTTATCTATTTTACGTAAATTTCATCATTGTTATGTTGGTACGTCTAAAATATCAAAATAAAAATATTTTAGATGTCATATTCTATAAAAAACAGCAGCCTTTTTTTTTTGGGAAGTTTAGATTAGTAAACTGGGAACAATGAATATCTTTTTTATATTTTCATGTTTTCACATCTGGTGAGTTATATTATTGAGATAGATTATCATCCTAATATTTAGCGTATTAAGCGGTTGATTATAATTCATAGGTATCCAAATATACCTCTAGTTTCAACTAAGGTCTTATCTACAATATTATGATTATTGAATTTATCTAAAATAAGTCAGTCATAAACCTGTACATAGATTTCTATGAATCAAATTCATGCATTAAAATGCCAGAAATACATCTTCATGGAAAGTCAAAACTTTAATTCTTCCCAAGAAAAGTCAGGAACAGTTTTCATCATTGTTGATTAAGATTCCATTACTGGGAATTATTTTACCAATTTGATCTGATTACTTTAATGGGATCATATTTTAAAGACTCAAATGATCTTTAAAATCTTTCACATTTCGCTCAATTCTTTCTTTTCAATCTTGGTCTGAATGTCATTTCCAAAATAATCTTATATTCGAGAGAGAGAGAGAGAGAGAGAGAGAGAGAGAGAGAGAGAGAGAGAGAGAGAGAGAGAGAGAGAGAGAGAGAGAGAGAGAGAGAGAGAGAGAGAGACCTGTCAGTTAAGTAGGCTATCACGTCAGCCACAATAATCGTTTACGAAGTAGACAATTGTAAAAAAGCTCAGAACGTACCTTCATTCTTTACCTCAGATTTTAAACCAATTTCGTAGTAGAGACGTTTTTCTGCAGAGGACATTTCAATCTTCATTTGTTTGGTTGCGATTGAAACTATCATTTATTTATAAAAGGAAATCTTGTTTGCAGACGTTTATTGTTTTTCTTACTCGGTGACTTTCTGTTATTATAAACATTTAAATTGATATTAAATACCAATTATTGTTAGCTTTCTGGATCTTATTTCACCTGTCAAAGAATTCTATTTTCCTACTATCTATAATCAAAGGAATTTTTCAAAAAATTTATTTTCTATAACATTATTTTTATGAGATTCTGTGATAATACTCACGCTCAGCACCAGAAATGTAATCAATATCCGTAATCCTACTATATCAAGTTGGCCTTCTTTTCTGCTTTATTTCGTTCTGTTTTATTTGATATAAAACACTGCTTTATTCTCTAACACTTTCGGCACTCCACCATCTTGAATGTGAGCAACCTTTCCAGAGTACCTGTGTTCCAGAGGACAGCTACTTTGTGGGTTGGTGAAGTCTTTTTTTCCAAAAAGAAAACTCTCATTGCTCACCAACCTGAGAGGAGGGAAACAGCGAATGCTCTTGCAAACAGAACACTTTTCTTACTCAGCTCAGGTTTGTGAGGAAAATATACTTTGTGTTTCCATTTTCAGGATTACATCGAAGTTAATCCATCTGTTAAATGAATTTATTAATTTTACAAAATAAGTTCTTGAATTAAAACTAATATGAAAAGGGTTTTATATTGAAAACCAAATGGGTTAGTTACCTTCATTGAAAGTTACTGAGCTCAAACGAGGAATCTATAAACTATCATAGATTTTCCATTGGGGTCATTTACCCCTCTACCCTTACAAGACAAAAATTAAGGCAAATAATTTGCTTTTCTTTTATTACACATATAAGAAAATAAAAAAGAGTACAACCAGTATTACAAAATATAGTTATTAATCCAAAAAAAAAAAAAAATTCACTACAAAAAATATTTTGTGCTTTGCAATTTCCATAAAAATATATGAAATATTAAGCGGGGAATGAAATCCCACCGGAGACGATATATGGAGGAGTTAGTTCGAAATAAAAAGGCCTCCGGTTGAATGACAAGTCATTAGAGATGTGTTTTCCGAATCATTAAACTTGATTATAGTCATTAAGCCTCATTACAAATCTAAATTAATTTCACTCCAAACTAGATGCCATTGATTTAATTTTGGGCAACTTGCGACAAGAGGAGCTTAGTAAATGTAAACTGACCGATCGAGTAATTGTGCTTGAATATAGAATAAAGAAATATATGAAGAAAAAATAATCATGGAGAACTACTCTGATATCAAATGAAAATAATCAGAATTAGAGAAGTAAAAAGTTCAAATGTATAATGCTACGAGCTGGACGAAACAAAAACTAAACAATATGTACCGGGAGGTTTGGGGTGACCCTTGATTTGGAAATGAATTCTACTTTTCTAATTTAGAATCCATTTTTTTCAGTGGATGAAGCTTTTAATTACACAGATACGGCATCTTATTAACTCGCAGAATCTGATTCTTCCAATTCTACTTGATACTTCAGATTTAACTCTAATATATGAAGATTCATATATGAGAGAGTGGGTGGGATCTGAAACATTCCAAACAATAATCATCATTTAATGTTCAAGTATAGCGTTTCACAAAACAACCTTTACTTAATTCTCTCTCTCTCTCTCTCTCTCTCTCTCTCTCTCTCTCTCTCTCTCTCTCTCTCTCTCTCTCTCTCTCTCTCATGAGGTTAAAAACGAATGAGTCTTTTTGGAAATTAGTCTCAGACTGAGATGGTGAAACTGATCTCAGAAGAATGAACAGTTGAAGAGTAGTGATTGCTTTGATAAGTCAGTGGGGGAGGACCTTTGGTGAGATTTTGGAGAAATCAATAAAAATAATCATACCTTTAAAAACATTTTTTTGGGGAAGAATGCAGGATGTTCCTATTTCGAGGTTTTAATATATTTTGGGGGTGATTTAGAATGCCTACCTATGCGGCATAAAAGGAATGGGCACAAGGTTTGTAAAGATTCATATGTATGTTATATATATACATACATACAATTATATATATATATATATATATATATATATATATACATATATATATATACATATATATATATATATATATATATATATATATATATATATATATAAATATATATGTATATATATAAATATATATATATATATATATATATATATATATATATATATATATATAAATTTTTGCATTTATTCTATACAGATATGTATATATATATATATATATATATATAAATATATATATATATGTGTGTGTATGTGTTTGTATATATATACATATATTTATATATATATATATATATATATATATATATATATATATATATATATATATATATATATATATATATATATATATATATATATAAACATACAGTATATATATAAATATACATATAAATATGTATATATATATATATATATATATATATATATATATATTCATATATATATATATATATATATATATATATATATATATATATATATATATGTATATATATATATATATATATATATATATATATATACATATGTATATATATATATATATATATATATATATATATATATATATATATATATATATATATATATACGTATCTGTATAGAATAAATGCAAAAATGTATATATATATATATATATATATATATATATATATATATATATATATATATACGTATCTGTATAGAATAAATGCAAAAATGTATATATATATATATATATATATATATATATATATATATATATATATATATATATATATATATATATATATATTACTAGCACACGTGATTTCAATCAATGTAAATATCACCCAAGAATGGCATGTAATACCGATTTCAATCTTGGGAATATATATACACTGGGAATTCATTTTATTGTAACAGCTTCTGGCCGGGTAGAGATTCGAACTCCCACCTCTTCGGCCGGAAACCATGCTTGCAAAGACTCTACCGACTTAGCCATATATATATATATATATATATATATATATATATATATATATATATATATATATATATATATATATATATATATATATATATATATATATATATTATACAAATGTTTATATTTCACACACATGCACACACACACACATATATATATATATATATATATATATATATATATATATATATATATATATATATATATATATATATATATATATATACTCGATATATATATATATATATATATATATATATATATATATATATATATATATATATATATATATATATATATATATACATATATATATATATATATATATATATATATGTGTGTGTGTGTGTGTATGGTATATATAATATAGATACAAGGTATATATATATATATATTTGGGCTCAAGCCATGTCGTGCTGATGGAAGGTTCCTTTAGGCAGCTTTCTAAGGTATATTTGGCTACAGTGATACTCCCAGAGAATAGACCATAGATCTCCAAATTTCTGACTCCTGGCGCGAGTATTCTTAAAATTTCTCTTAAGGATATCGCATGATATCACGGGACGTATATCTTGATACCACACATGGCAATCTTCACCCCCAATAGCGGTTTTGCTTCAAGGGGAAAGAGTGGCGAAACTGAAAGGGAGCCGTTAATACAGGGCTCCAAGATGGCGCCCATTCCTTTTCTGTTAGCGATTTCGCAGAGTGTTTTCCCTGTTCAATCTAGCGTTCTAGATTGTTTATCAGAGGATTTATCATGCATTTTCCAGCATCTTCTGCCTCTGGAAAGTTGAGTATTTAATCTTTACAGTATATAATATTTATCTCCTGCTTCACAATTAAATTAATATAGTTTACTGTGTTTTATGGAGCGCAGCCGAGCACTGGAGGCGCCATTTTGGGCACTGTCGCTCGTCATGCATGCTGTATTTAGTTAGCAGAACGACATTCCCGGTATTTAGCTTTAATGAATTATAGCTATTTGGGCAAGATTATACAAGTGAAGATATGATTATGCATTCAAATTTCCTCTTCCTACATATGTCGATCATATACGCTAGAGTTTCGGCGATATAGGAAGCCGAAATCTCGCCCCGCGCTAGGCTACCTAGCCTATGCACTTTAGTATACTTTCATACATTATCCCCGTTTACCCACTTGCATCATTTCATCAACTCAACAGGAGATAGATTATCTCCTAGAATTAATCATATAACTCGATACTCGTCTCCTGCGGAGATTTAAGGGTAATCCCTCCTTCCCTCTTAGTGCCGCCATAAGCAGCAACCCTATCCTGTTCTTGCCATAGAGTAATATTCCGGCTTGACTAGGCTAGTGTTTCCTGTCTCGCCCCTTTGCCGGTGAGTATCCCAGCTTTGGTTTCCGACAGTAAATCAGAATATTCAGTCTTTATGCTGACAGCTCAGCTGACGGGGAGGGTAGTCACTCCCCTGCCGGCTTACACTCGACGGCATAGGAGGCTTAGCTTCGCTAGACCTCACCTGAAGTGGTAGTATAATACCGCCACCTTCTCCCCTACGGTCTAGAAGACAAGTCTTGTTTCGGTAGACCCTAAGCATAAGAATAGATATTCTTTTGCCGCCTAGGAGGGCGCCGATTGTGAAACAGACTTTCACTTTTGATTGGAAATGTCGGCAACCCTGCCGCCTTCTCCTAACACAATATAAAAGACCCTTTCCCTGCCCCTCTCTGTCCTTCAGCAATAGCCTAGCTATCGCATATCTGTGGCCGTTGTCCTACACTCTCCCCGCTTGCTGGGTAACCCATAGCGCCGGCTGGGCTCTTACATAGGCGGCTTGATAGTCGATCCGACTTTCCCCTACAGACGTAAGGCTCCGGGAAAGGTTGTGGCGGCTCTGACGGCTGCCGGTGGGAGACCCAATTGGCTTTTGAGTGTTCTTCAGTCCTTCCTTGGTCTGTCATCCACATCCCTGAAACAAGCAGCAACCGGCATCCGATCTTGTGGCTGGGTGGAAGCTTGAATTATTCTTTCTCCCCTTCCATTTGAACCCTCATTCTGGAGGAAGGCAGTAGGATTAATATACCTACACCCTTATTCATTGCACAGAGCTACATTAATAAGGCAGCCCTTCACTCCATGCTTTCTCTCTTTCTGTCGGCTAGTGCCGTTAGTTATGCTGCCGGCTGGACCGGTGCCGTCAGGTACTATGCTCCCGGCTGGACCGGTGCCGTCAGGTACTATGCTGCCGGCTGGACCGGTGCCGTTAGGTACTATGCTGCCGGCTGGACCGGTGCCGCCAGGTGCTAGCCTAGCTGGTAACATGCCAGCTGAAGTATAGTGTATGATTATACAGTAGCCAGTATATTTACAGTATAGATATACTGCAGAGAGAAAACTATACTATATATTATACAGTAGTTTATATTTCCAACATACCCTGTTTGTCCATTCACAGTCTATTGTTGAGACCAATTTTATATTTAAGTGAAGTTTTCCTTCAATACACTGATAAGGTCATCAGTTTATAACCTATCCCACAATATTAATACCTTTTATGGAAGGGCTAGTGTTAGTATACACTAATTCTCTCCCTAAAAGATAGAAGCCTTCTCTATTGAGTTCCCTTTATATGGAAACCCTAACATTAATATTGGAGGAGGTCACAGCAATCGGCTGGATAGGAGACACAGGTATGTGTCTTTCCTGTTTCTTTTCAAGCTTACTATCCTAAGCAATAATGGTTAAGTTACCAAATATTGCATTTAACCTGGTTACCAATTGTGATAAAAAACCACAGACTCATTTTTATTTCCTTTCTTTACAGGAGGAGCCCCAAATGAAGTGCGAGGGGATCTACTGTAACCGCAGGAGTAGGAACTTTTGTGGTCACACCATGTGCAGGACTCATGCCGCCTGTGCCATCATCACTGACACCTAACGGTACTGGGATCCCAGAACTGCAACGTCTGCTTGGCCTTGGTGGTCGAAGCCTTCAACGACCCAAAGTTAACGGAGTTGAAAGATGCAGCACGAGAAAAGCTGCGCAAGTGGGTATGAGGGCTCTAAAAAACTCTCCGTGACCGTACCTGCCCAACGACAGGATGCGTAGCTTGCTGTTCCCTAAGGCCGGTATTGAAGCTGTTGTGCCCCAAACACGACCTGGACCTCCCTGCAATTGAGATGCACGTCAGTGAGACATTGTAAGGCATGGACATTCACCAGGAGGAAAGGATGTCTGAAGTGTCTATGGACACTGAAAAGGATCTCCTTAGAGATGATCCCGAGGAGGAGTCTACTCTACCTCCCAAAGGAGAAGAAGAGGTCGAGTCATCGGAAGTGGGGGAGTCCCTTCCATCTGTGCCGTCACTAAAGGCGACACCATCTACCTCTTCAGCTCCTAACCCTCCATTGGACGCCATGAGCCAAGCAATTTTGGCTCATATCACTACGCTCATGGCGAATAGTCGCAAACAAGGAGAAGCAAGGGAAGCGAAGCTTGAAAAAGAGCTCCGTGAAGAGGGATCATCGCCTCCCGAGGGTCATTCAAGCGACCCAGGGTTCAAGATCTGCTATCCTGCTCCGACCCTAATCCCCAATGACAAGCTCTACATCTCAGAGAAGATGTGAGCCACCCCCCTAGAGGATATCAAGTTCTGGCTGAGCTTCAATGCCTACTCTGACTGCTTCATTCGATTGAAGCATGAGCCAGCATCAAAGGAGGAGTTGGAACCAAAGGAGGTCATGGTTTTTAACCATGACAAGGCACAGGCTCTCTTGTCGAGCAGCCTGAAAAAGGAGAGTTATACTAACTCGAAAGTGTCCGCATTGAGCAAGAAACATCCTGCCTTTCTTGCTCCCGCTTCAAGCCTTCCCCTTTACGTCGAAGGCATTCCAGGCTGTTACCAAGCAGTGGAGGAAGGCAAACTATGTTCTGCACTAGAGGATTGTAGGCCTCTGTCATTAGCCCTGCCCATTGACGAGAAGGAATGGAAGGAAGTCCACCTATCCTTCTCAGTAGGGAAGCTAGACGCAGATATCACGGGACGGCAGTTCAGCGAGAATCTCCCTAAGCTGTCAGACTTTCTCTTGTGCAGGGAGCAAGAGACAAAGGAAATGCTTGCCGCCTCTCTGTCACTACAGAATTGCATAGAGATGTGTGCAGGTCACAATAGCACCCCTGGCATGCTCACGGTCCTGGCCAAAATGCATATGGCCACCTTAGTGAAGGATCTGTACGGCTTCATGAAGGCTAGGAGAGCCTCTAGAGAGTTTGTGTTTGCTGCGGCGTCAGTAAAACACGAACCCAGGAAGCTGATTTCTTCCAACTTCTAAGGTAAAGACCTCTTCCCAAGTGAAGCGGTCAAAGAGGTAGTCCAGAAAGCCGCCGCGGAGAATATGAACCTTTTCCAGGAGAATATGAACCTTTTCCAGAAGTGGGGCATCTCTTCAAAGAGGAAGTCTTCCCCGGATGCTGGTCCCCAACCTCAACAGAAGTCGACAAAGCCAAGACTACCATCTCGGCCTTTCCAGCAACATCCTAGAGTCACCATGACTGCTGTGCCCCAAGTGGTTGCTCAACCATAAACCACAGTCCCAGTGGTAGACAGCTGGTTGCCCAGTCACCAGCGTTCAACCCAAAGATTGAGAGGCAGACCACTACCTTTCGTACAAAAGGAAGACGCTCTCGACGGGGCTTCTCAAGACATCCCTCCCGAGGAAGGGGAGGACGTAGTCAGGGTGCCAAACCCTCCAGACAACCTAAGCAATGAGATGCTTCAGGTAGGAGGGAGACTCCAACACTTGGATCTTCAATCCTTGGTCCCAAAGCCTAATCAAGAATGGACTATGTTGGAAATGGAACAAGTTTCCACCATCATTTCCACAATTCTTCCAACACTCCACCCCCTTATTGGAAGAATATACCTTAGAACTCTTGAGCAAAAAGGTTATAAGGAAAGCGAAGTCCATCAAATTCCAGGGAAGGCTGTTTTGTATACCCAAGAAGGACTCAGACAAACTCAGAGTCATTCTGGACTTGTCGCTACTCAACAAGTTCATCGAGAACAACAAGTTCAGTATGTTATCCCTTCAACACAAAAGGACCCTGTTACCCAAAGGGCGTACACAGTCTCAATAGACCTGGCAGATGGTTACTGGCAGCTCCTAGTCAGCCGCCCCCTCTCCTCTTACCTAGGATTCAAGTTAAATAAGAAAAAGTATGTCTTCAGAGCCATGGCCTTCGGAATAAACATAGCCCCAATGATCTTCATGAAACTTGCAGATACAGTCGTTCAACATCTACACCTAAAAGGTGTTCAGGTAGCAGCATAACTGAATGACTGACTGGTGTGGGC
>NC_090741.1:112834781-112852281 GCF_036898095.1 Palaemon carinicauda
AACTCTGGCTATCTTCTGCATTCGAATCTTCACAGACTTTACCATCCTGTATGCAGTATTAGGTATGTATTTAATTCAAACAGTAATGCTTTCTCCGTCAGAAGGCTCAATGCTACACAATTTTCTTAAAGTTTTATTCTAGAGGAGTAGTGACATGATTATGGAATGATCTTCCAACTTGGGCAGTTGAATTGGTTGAACTTCAGAAGATCAAACTTACTGTGAATGTTTTTAAGTTTAACAGGATGACATAAGTCCTCCTTCATAGTTTTATGTGACATATCTATTCTAACGTTGTTACTTATCTCAAAATATTTCATAATAATTATTCATTACTTCTCATGAGGTTTATTTATTTACTTTTTTCCTCTTCTCAGTGGGCTATTTTGTTTTCCTGTTAAAGATCTTGGGTAAGATGACTTCTTAGCTTTTTATCGTTATATCATCACATTTTACCTCTCTTCAACTTTCAATAGTTTTTCATTTTATTGTACTGCATTGCTCAACTAACATCTTCCTGAATCCAGCTGAGAGTATGGTCTTTCTCTTGGTACGAGAAAACTTCTTAGTTTTCCCTCCTTATGGAATATTCGTGTAAAAAAAAAAAAAAAAAAAAAAAAAAGAAAAAAAAAAAAAAAGTCATACGCTTTGAATCTCCAGGCCTTGAAAGTAAAGTACAATCTAACTGATTTTCAATCCGAGGAAAAATATCATTAATACAAACGTATAAATTGTGCGCATTCATTAACCAGTTCGTGAATTAGGATTTTTCAGTATATATGAGAATTCAGGTAATAATAATAATAATAATGATAATAATAATAATAATAATAATAATAATAATAATAATAATAATAATTATTATTATTATTATTATTATTATTATTATTATTATTATTATTATTATTTTAATAATAATAATAATAATAATAATAATAATAATAATAATAATTATAATAATAATAATAATAATAATAATAATAATAATAATAATAATAATAATAATAACAATAATAATAATAATTTATTGATGCTAGAAATAAGTACAAATTACCTAGGTAATTATCGATATGCAACATTAAGTCTGATAAAGTAAAATTCCTAATTATTAACATAATTCCCATTTCCATTGACTTGATGAAAGAAATAAGGATCATTGTAATCATTCAGTACTGATTAATATATAAGCATCCATTTATATAATAGCATCATAAAAATCTGTAGTACTACAGAAATTATATAACAATGCAAATAAATGAATAATTTCCCTGATTTATCATTTTTAAGGATACCCTTGTTAAAATGGAATCATAAAGTATTCTATTATAGATGCATATTTTAATACTGGTAAGGGTATCTGATTTAATACTTTCCGTTATATAGAAAGGGTTATTTTACATTTCATAATTTAATTTTGTGTACTGAAAGCTCTACATCCAATCTTTATCGTTAGTCTCATGTCTTGCGGAAACACTTACTGTCTGTCTTAAGTACATATATTCATTAACAATCTCTAGCGGTTCATATATAACGCTTATTGTTGTGTGTCTGCAGTTTCATTAAACATTATCTTACCTTTGCTCAAATTCCTTTTCAGTCGTACATTTATGCTTTCTCTATTCAAATCTACTGTCATCTTTTTCAATTCCTCCCATAATTCACAAAACAGAGCTATGTTAATGGCAAATCCATATGAGTCGAGATACCTTCATGTAGTGAAAGGGATCGCTTATCGCCATGATCAGCAAAACTGTACTGGTCATGGCCAGCCATATTATATTAGTTTGCCGTCAGTGATCAAAGTAAAATCTCCCACCATCACCAGAGTACACTAGCCTGCGTAGTGATGAGAATTGCTCAAAAACCCGATTATTGATTGCCTTGCAGCGGGCAAGAAACAGCTGCAGTTATTGTAACAGAAATACATAATTATCTGTTCCCTGACGACAAAATGTAGAGAGTACTTGAGTAAATCCCTAATAATTCTTATTGAATTAGAAAAGAAGTTTTTCGATATTGTCCTAAAGCCGTCATAAACAACAGGGAGAAAGACTGTGTTCACAGTGTTTCATATATTAGTCCTCTAGGAAGGGGAGATTTTCATTAGTGCGCTGGGATATTGGCAGACATGGAAAGCGTATTATTCTCTCTTTGTGTGATTGAGAATCTCTTTGTAACTTTTATGAGTGATATCTTCATTACGGTCGCCTTCAGGGTCATTGGAGGTTTTGACTGGAACGTTAGTATTTGATAATTTTTTTTCGAGGAAATATATTTATTAAAGACCGATTAATTGACATCAACATTTACTTTCTAGTGTTTTCTCATTTTCTCTTTTTTCTGTAATTAGGTTTAAATGACATTCTGGATGCAATCATATATTGTACACAAATAGTGTTCTGGGAATACTTTTTGTTACCTTACCTTTACAGGTGGCTCATAAAGACGACATATTTTGATGAATATTTTTGCTGGACGATATTCTGTGGCGTAAACAGACACACACGCACCCCACCCTCCCCCCACGCCTGTCAGAAAAAAAAGAAAAAAGAAAGAGATGAGCTCTCACTAATATTTTCAAATGAGCCAGTCTCTGTCCTGAAAAAAAAAATGAAAAAAAAAATTAAGCAGTACTGAGGTATGAGAATTTCTAATTGGAATCTGGAAAAAAATACAGGCTAATGTCTATGTATCTATCTTGATTATTTATTTATCCAAACACTTTGTGTATTTATAGCTACTTTCACAAACAACGGGAAGCTGCTACTTTCTTCAAACAAAACTAGATTTTAAATTATATAAAGAATTAATAGATGAAAACCTAAAAACAGCGATATACGAGAAATCCCACCATGGCTGGCCAAATGCTCCTTTCAGGATGGATAACCAAATAAGATAATATATATATATATATATATATATATATATATATATATATATATATATATATATATATATATATATATATATATATATATATATATATAATCTTAGGATTTTGTAAAGTCCTGTGTTAGTATCGATTTCTTCTTAAATGTGCAAATTTGATTAAGTCTGTTCCTATGCACAGCAAGTGCATAGTTAATGTTAATGGAGACTTATCAAATGAATTTTCGATGAACAGTGGAGTACTCCAAGGGATTGTATTATCACCTATGATGTCTATCGTCCTTGTGGATTTTGTAATGCGTAAAACAATCAGAGATGGTGGAAAACGATTGGAGTTGATTGGCGATACGAATTTAGAACACCTAGAGTATGCTGATGATACTGTCCTTGTTAGCAGAACACCACATGATTTGCAATTCTTTGTTACCACAATGCATGAAATATCACACGAGGTTAGGTTGAAGATGATGATAACAGATTATGCAATGGTATATAAGATATCACGTGAAGGAGAAAGGATTAATGAGTAGAATCATATAAGTATTTAGGAACTCCTTTCTCCAATACAGTGTCTTTAAAATTAGAGTTTAGAGAAAGATTGAAAAAGAAAATCATACAAGGGTTAGGTTATGTAAAATCTGGAAATCAAATAGCCTGAAGTTACATATACAAATCAGACTATATATCAGTATAGTGAGATCGGTGTTACTGCATGGACATGAGTCATGGTATGACAATGAAACAATCTCTTATGAATGTAATAGATTTGAAAATAAATCCCTCAGAAGGATATTGGGAGTTAAATTGCAGGACAGGATTAGAAATATAACTATAAGAGAGGTTACTCGAGTGCCATCTGTTGATGAGATCATGATGAGGTGTAGATAGAGATGATTTGGGCATGCTCTTCGCATTCCCCAGGAGAGATTAGTTCACCAAACGTTCAGCTGGGCTACACAAGGGACTAAAAGAGTTGGAAGACGAAAGTCAAAATGGTTGAGGACTATGAACCGCAAAGTAGGAATGGAGAAGTATTGAATTAAAAGCTCAGGATAGAGACGATTAGCGAAATCGAACCGAGGCCATTTGCGTCAGTAGGCGTAAGAGGAGATGATGATAATGATGATTGTCCCTTCCTCTGTCGTAATCTACGTTCAACCAAATTTCACTGTATCGAGCTGATAAAATAAATAAATACGCAAATGGATTAATAGATTGATAATGAAAATATAAAGATAACTCAGTAGACAAAAAGCTACAAAAGCAGGAGGCAAAGGCTCCATGCACTCAAGTTCTGTTCGTAAAACAATCAACAAACTCCTTGAGCAATTATCTCTCTCTCTCTCTCTCTCTCTCTCTCTCTCTCTCTCTCTCTCTCTCTCTCTCTCTCTCTCTCTCTCTCAACAAGTATTTTCTTCGTTGTCCATACGGTCATGCACATTTGTTAATTAAGTTTGACTATTCAAATGTTAGAAAGGCCTTATCGTGAAAGCACTGAAAAAAAAAAATCAATTCCTGTTTCTCGCTGCCTCTTTCTTTGAATGTCTTTATGTGTGTTCGTGAGCGTCGATCATTCTTCAGAACCAGCAAATATCCTATTCGCTTTGGCAAGTTCCCAAATGGATTACGCACCGTTCAATGTAAACAAAAGTAATGGAAAGACTATTTGGGAGAGATAAATGCATGGCCGTTTTCTGGTAAGTTAAAATGTTTATGAGAATAGGCGAAGTATTGTGTTGATTGCAAATAATTAAAGAGGCGTTTCTGTCTTTATCCAGTCTATTTATTTATAATATATTTGAGAATTGGAAAATATGGTGAAACTGAGTATTCGAAAGAAACGCATTTAAATCAATATCTACTTTGCAACAAGAAGATTAGAGAAACGGAGGACCTGAATTATGAAGTGTTACTCTTTTCAGTTAGTTTCTATCAGTACTCAAATAATGGAAAAAAATCCACAATAGAATGACAAAAAGTTTCGCTGCTGAAACGTTTAATGAATATGACTTGTAATCACAGCAAAATTTATGAAAAAAACAACAACAACAACAACAACAACAATAATAATAATAATAATAATAATAATAATAATAATAATAATAATAATAATAATAATCATCTTCATCCTCATAATAATTTTTATTATTATTATTATTATTATTATTATTATTATTATTATTATTATTATTATTATAATAATAATAATAATAATAATGATAATAATAATAATAATAATAATAATAATAATAATAATAATAATAATAAAGGAAACTAAGATCTGTTACTTCATTATTTGTTGGTTATTGCAGCAGGAATTGCACATAAGCTATTCGGTAAACGAAATGATTTTCTGAAAATTTAGTGTTGTTGTGCTCGCAAGAGGTCCTTACTGTTAATCTCATTGCAACAATTATTTAATGAACCGCCAGAGATCTCCAACTTAAGGCGGAAGAAGGTTGCTTGGAAACGACCCAGAAAACCTGATATAAAAAATAGAAGCATAAACACAACAAAGTTTGATTCTAGTCCTTGGTAAAAATATAGCTTTACCGAGTCTCAGCAAACATGTCCTGGTTGTATATTCTTGGCTTGAATAAAATATCATTCAATGATCACTACATCTTCATAATTGTGCTATGATATGATCAATTAAATTTGGTGAACAGAATACTTGTCTCTTTTGAAAATCTTCTAATCTTATGTGTCGTCATCATGCAAAAGATTTGAAATAGACATTCAATTTTAAATCTTAATCTATGGTTGGAAAAAAGATTTGATTTACCTTAAAGTAAGGAAAAGGGGTAAAATGTATTCACAGGAGAATGGGACATTTGGAAATGAAATGGTTAGTATATTTCTAAAATCGGTTGGAATAATAATGACCAATAAAATATATATTAGCAGATTTTCCGATCATATAGCGTATGAACTTTTTTGAGAAATATGAAAATAGTAATCTTTGCAAATGGAAAATACAAATGTTGTTATTGAATTTTTTTTTGTTAACTTATATATATATATATATATATATATATATATATATATATATATATATATATATATATATATATATATATTTATACATATAAATATTTATATATACATATATATTTATATCTATATATATATATATATATATATATATATATATATATATATATATATATATGTGTGTGTGTGTGTGTATGTGTGTATGTATGTATGTGATATATATATATATATATATATATATATATATATATATATATATATATATATATATATATATTTATATATATAGATATATATATATATATATATATATATATATATATATATATATGTGTGTGTGTGTGTGTGTGTATATATGTATATAAGTGTGGGGTGTGTGTTTGTGTAATTATGTGAAAATATGTGTATACATACATACATACACATATACACACACACACACACACACATATATATATATATATATATATATATATATATATATATATATATATATATATATATATATATATATATATATATATATATATCCCCTCTGATGGTCCAGCACTTTGCTGCAGTAGAGGGGCTTGAGTGTCTCAATGATGGGCTGGGCAATTGGGGTGGGTTAGTTTATCCACCCTGGCAGGCTCAACCATACCGTTAAGGCCAGTTCTGAGAGACCAGACCAAGACTGAACCCCTATAGGCCTTCTTCTTTATTTAAGATAGGCAAAGGTTAGGAGAAGGAAAACTCCAAAATCAAACCAAACAACACCCCAACGGCGGAGCTTCCCAGCGCCAGCGGAAGAGGGCAATGCTTGTCGGGCAGGAAAAAAGGCGGGCCTTGACATAACAAGAACCCGGCAGCCCGATGGAACCAACATCGGAGAAGCCACCTGTCTCATATTTCTTGAGCCGCGGTGAAAACAGTTTGGGCCAAGTGTGTGTGCGTGGCTGTTGCAAAGCCACGACCACCCAAAACAATATACCCAGCTACTGGCATTCTGTGGTTTCCTCCACCCTTCTTCATCTCTTTCTCACCATCATCATCATCATCATCATCACCACCAAGTCCTGAGGCGACAGCACCGTGTGTGAAGGGGGCAGGCCTGGATAGCTGGAAGCCCTCAGCCCACGACTGCACTCAGGCGGCGAGTCTAAGATTCAGTCGCTCTCTGGTGACGGTGCCGTGACACCAGAGTTCGGCAGCTGGACCCATGATTGGGCTGGCCTATTGAGGACACCGCAGCCCACCCCACAAGGGGAGGCCCCTAGAAAAGGTGGGGTAAACATCGGACACGGCAAACCCATCTGGTCAGCTCACCACCGCTGGCGGACATCCCACTAATGCTGTCGAAACAACAAGAAAAAAATATTAACCTTAGGTGCGTGGAACATCCGCACCCTCGAAGACGTGACAAACACCAACTGCCCGGAACGACGTACAGCCCTCGTCTGCAAGGATCTAGCCCGCTTCAACGTTAATGTGGCGGCTCTTAGCGAGACCAGACTACCCGAAGAGGGCAACATCAGGGAAGCTGGAACAGGCTACACCATCTTCTGGAAAGGCAAGGCCCTAGAGGAGCCTCGCATCCACGGTGTCGGCTTCGCCATCCGTTCCCGGCTAGTACAGCAGCACAACCTCGCTCCGAAGGCCATCAGTGAGCGCCTGATGACTGTCTGCATCCCCATCACACTGGACAGACACTTTACCCTGATCTCTGTCTACGCCCTGACTATGACCTCAACCGATGATGACAAAGCTGCCTTCTACACCCAGCTCGACTGCACCATCCAGGCAGTACCCGCCAATGACAAGCTCGTTGTGCTTGGCGACTTTAATGCCCGAGTAGGCAAAGACCATCGCCTGTGGGAGGGAATCATCGTCCGCCATGGCATTGGAATTTACAACGCCAATGGCCAACTCCTGCTGGGTCTGTGTGCAGAACACCAACTTGTGGTAACCAACACCATCTTCCAGTTACCAAAACGACAAAAGACCACATGGAGACACCCACGGTTCAACCACTGGCACACCCTGGACTACGTCCTGACCAGAGCCAGAGACCGAGGAGATGTCCGCATCACCCGATCCATGCCCAGAGCGGACGACTGCTGGACGGACCACAGACTCCTCATCTCCCGACTCTCCGTGACGACCCTACGACCACCTAGAAGGGCACCTGACAGCGTACCACACCGACGCTTTGATTGTAGTAAGCTCCGCAACCCACAGGTGGCACAGAACTACAAGGGGGCCTGCGAACAACACCTCGCAGACCCCGTGGGTCAGGCCACTGTTGAGCACCACTGAACCACCCTCAGAAACGCCATGGCCTGTACCGCGGAGGAAACACCAGGCTACGCCACCAAGAAACGGCAGGATTGGTTTGATGAGAATGATGCTACCATCTCTCTTCTCATTGAAACCAAACCACAAGCACGCCTGACTTTGGAAAACCAACCAACAGCAGCTAACAAATGTGCTCACAAGGGGGCTGAAGCTGGTTGCCAAAGAGGGATCCGTGAAGCCCAGAGCACCTGGTGGCAAAGAAAAGCTGCAGAAATACAGAGTTTCGCTGACCATAGTGACCTGCGCAGCTTCTATGCAGCAACAAAGGAAATATTCGGTTCCACACGGTCATCAGTGGGCAGCCTGAAGGACGCGGATTGGGCCACGACCATCACCGGCAGCGAGGACATCCTGGCCAGGTAGAGGTCTCACTTTGAGAACCTCCTAAATGACCAAGCAGACACCCCAGACGATCTCCTGCGAATGACCCTGCAGCATCCCGTCCATCACTGGATGGCACTACCACCCTCCATCCATGACTTCAACAAGGCCCTGCAGCGCATGAAACCCGGCAAAGCCCCAGGGCCAGACAACATCCCGTTGGAGCTCCTCACTCACGGTGGCCCCGGTTTGAGGAACCGTTTGATGCTCCTTATACTGAAAATATGGGACACCAAGACCCTCCCCAGTGACTTCTGCGATGCAAACATCGTTACCATCTTCAAGAAGGGAGACAGGGAGAACTGTAACAACTACCGGGGAATATCAATACTAAGCATCGCGAGAAAGATTTTCGCTCGGATTCTCCTTGACCGCCTCATTATTCTCGCAGAAGACGTCCTGCCAGAGTCCCAGTGCGGCTTTCGACCTTCCCGCGGGACCATACACATGATCTTCTGTGCGCGACAACTACAAGAGAAGAGCCTCGAACAACAACAGCCCATAGTGTTCATCTTCTGGGATTTGAAAAAGGCCTTCGACAAAGTACCTCGACCTGCCATGTGGGCTGTCCTCAAAAGATATGGCTGCCCACCCGATTTTGTCAAGCTGTTGCGTGCCCTCCATAACGGAATGGTTGGGAGAGTCTGCCACCAGAACTCTCTTTCAACGGCAGCCTGAAGCAGGGCTGTGTTCTGCCCCCAACGTGTTTCTCGCTATACACCGCAGCAATGCTCAACGAGATTCCCCCAGACACACCCTCAGTCGACCTACGTTTCCGCATGGATGGAGGCTCTTTCAACCTCGCCAGACTCCGCGCCAGAACCAAGACCACCTTGTGTGCAGTGCGAGAACTGCAGTATGCTGACGACAATGCCACCCCAGGTCAGACGGCAGAGGACCTGCAGTCGTTAGCTGATGTATACAACTCTGCCTACAAACATTTTGGGATGCAAGTCCACACAGATAAAACTAGGACCCTCGTCCAACATCCACCAGGACTGATGCTCCCAAACTTCAATGCCACAATCAATGACCAACCGTTAGAACAGGTGGACCAGTTCTCCTGCCTAGGGAGCATCCTAACATCAGCTCCCACAAGCAAAAAGGACGTGGAGAACAGGATCAGAGCAGCCCACTCCGCCTTTAGCCGACTCAATTGCCGCGTATTTAACAACCACGCACTGACAATGACTACCAAAATAATGGTGTTCAGGGCAGTAGTCCTCTCCACGCTCCTGTATGCATGTTAAACATGGACGCTATATAGAAACGATATTAAAAACCTAGAACACTTCCAACAAATGAAACTGAGGTAGATCTTGAAAATCCCCTGGGAGAGCCACACCACCAACATTGAAGTCTTAAAACATGCCTCGCTGACCAGCGTGGAGGCAACCATCATCCACCACCGCCTCTGCTGGATAGGACACGTGCATAAAATGGATCCATCTACGCTCCAAAAGAAAATATTCTACGGAGAACTGACCCAGGGCACCAGACCACGAGGAGCCCGGAAAATGCGCTATAAAGATCAACTAAAGCGCACCCTGGCTCTAACTGACATCGATCCTTCCTCATGGGAAGAAACAGCCAGGGACAGGAAAACCTGGAGAAGTACAGTACACCATGGCACCGTGGACTTCGAGGAGAGGAGGAGACAAAATGAGGAGGCTAGGAGGAGAAGAATGAGAGAGCGATTAGAACAGCCCCGTCCACCACCTACCCTCCCTTGTGAACACTGTCCGAGACTCTTCCACCACAGACTAGGACTTAACAGCCACATCAGACATAAGCACCAACCCCATAGATAGGAGGCTGATGGCTAACGACAGAACCCAATACTAGGACACAAGTGGGCACCGACGACGATATATATATATATATATATATATATATATATATATATATATATATATATATATATATATATATATATATATATATATATATATATATATATATATACATATATATATATATATATATATATATATATATATATATATATATATATATATATATATATATATATATATTAACGTTTCAGATGCTCTCTTAGCAGAATTTTTACATTAATTTTAATAACAAGGAAGCAATTTTAACGTTTCAGATTCTTTCTTAGAAGAGTTTTTGCATTATTTTTAATCATCAGGAAGCGATTTTAATGTTTCAGATGCTCTCTTAGCAGAGTTTTTGCATTGATTTTAATCATCAGTAGGCCTATGCTTGTTAGATGTGTATACATACATACATACATACATACATACATACATACATACATATATATATATATATATATAAATATATATATATATATATATATATATATATATATATATATATATATATATATATATATATATATATACATATATATATATATATATATATATATATATATATGTGTGTATATATATATATATATATATATATATATATATATATATATATATATATATATATATATACATATATATATAAGTACTGTATATATATATATATATATATATATATATATATATATATATACATGAATATATATATATATATATATATATATATATATATATATATATATATATATATATATGTATAAACATATATATATATATATATATATATATATATATATATATATATATATATATATATATATATGTATATATGTAAACATATACATACAGTCTATATATATATATATATATATATATATATATATATATATATATATATATATATATATATATATATATATATATATACATATATATATTGACATTTTTAGCGGCCTTGACGCCACCTTTTTTTCAAATAAAAGACCCTGCTAGAAAGGATGAGACGAAATGCCAAGAGCGTTGGCACCATATCCAGAGTCTTTCCCACCCCCCAACCGTCCTATACCAGTGTACTCCCTTTGAGGTCTCATTTCCAGACACCCTCTATGAACCACGTTGCAGCGTTGAGATCCCAGGAGAAGGAGAGAGGCAATATGTGAAGGATGTAGGGACATGTGACAAAGACTGACCAATAGGACAGCGGTCAGGCCAATTCCCCCTATCACCACCAATTGGGGGCCAAGTGGGGTTGAATCTACCCAGAAAAAACTGGGTCTCGGTCTTCGTTACTCGACCTCCATGAGGGCACCATCTCCTCTCTTCTCCCTCAAGACATCAAGGAGGCTGGACCTGACATACCCTCCACAAGGGAGGAACCAGAGTTCTTTTACTAAGATAAGGTGTCTGATTTTGAGATCCTCATCATCCTTACCCAACCTCCCATCCCTTCTTAATCATATATAATTTTCCCTTTTATCCTTTAAAGAAAGATCCTACCCACTGAACCTTGTATCCTAGTCCCTATACCCAAACCATGTGTGCCTTTTGGTCCTCGCCTTAATTAATTCACCCTGTGACAGTGTTGATTCTAATGTGTAGTGTTTAAATCCCTAACCTTTGCACTTTCATTTAATTTGCTTAAAGGTTTTAACTACGCGATTTCAACGTGTTCTCAACATGTGGAAGTAAGTGTTCTGTTAATGATTAAATTTATTTCCCTTTCCAGGGAATGTGATTGCTGTGTTGAAGTCTCATCCACGGTCCATCAAACTCTACTTGAGGCTCCTCATGGCTTGAATTAAAATATAATTATCTGTTGTGGTCCCCTTTCTCTTACTAATTTTTATTTAAATATTGGAAATATATCTATTTGTCGGTATTCCTTGACTTATTGCCATCTAGCGACCTTTCCATTATTCCTTTCCTTTGTTATTGCCCTGAGTCCTTTAAGCAAGGCCGGACTCACACCACGGGCCCGTAACAATGTATCCATATTTATACAAATCCACTAAACCTGTAGACCAACTTGCTTATCATGTGTTCAAGGAAATAAAAAGCTGGTCGCGGTGAAAATTAAGGAGTAAATAAATATAAGAGAATTCAGGAAGCAAATTATATGCAGCCAATATTTTGGTCTTTTGAGAATGACGATAAAGTCATGAGGAGAGAGAGAGAGAGAGAGAGAGAGAGAGAGAGAGAGAGAGAGAGAGAGAGAGAGAGAGAGAAAGGGGGGTGCCATTTGCTCCACGAAAATTATGATGGTTGAGTAAAATGGATTTTATGTTCCAAGAAGTGGGATCCTGCATAACTAATGTTCTCTTTTTTACCTTCTTTTTTTTTGCACTTACGTATAATGTCTGTCTTATGCCTCATAGAAAGCAAAAAGAAAAAGACAAATCTCCATATGAATAATGTGTCTGTTTTCTTTGGAATCTTTTCATTTAAACCTAATGCCTCTTGCTTAAAGTATGTTTATTCTAAGTCAATTGGTATCTTACTAGATCTGAGAGATTTAAAAGATTTAAAAGTCGTTTATACTTTTATTTTGTATTGTTCATTGGGCTTTGAGCTTTTACTTCGATATATTATGCACGAGTATATTGTTATATTCGTGTTTTCAATACTTCGCTTACCTCCATCCATTGTCTATCATATTTAAGGATTAAATTCTGAACTTTTAGACTAAAGATTCAATAAATAAAATAAAATCATACAGAAAGATCAATGAAACAACAATAAGAAATACAATAATCTACGAGAGACAGACCACATTTAGCAAAGGTCAGTCCCACTCGCCACTAACTACTATATGAGTTTGTGGTGTGAAGTCAGTAGCAGACTTTTACATGAGCTATGGGATAGTATGCAACGTCCAGAAAACCTCACATCAATCAATCAATCAATCAATCAATATTTATTCCTTGGGTGAAGTTTAAACTTCAGAAAATTTTACACTTTTCTCACTATGGTCGGTATTCCTCCGTTGGTAGTCAGATTATCCTCGAAATGAAGTCGTCGAGTTTAGTCTCTTATTCTTATCAAAAAAAGTTACAGGAACGATTTTTTTTATTTTAATATAATTAACACATTTTTATAAAATTAACAGTTGCTGATTTTTCTCATATGTTCAGAAAAGGTCCAAGAAGGTAAAAAAAGGACCAAGTCTAAGTACTAATTACTAAAGGATATATCTCTCTCTCTCTCTCTCTCTCTCTCTCTCTCTCTCTCTCTCTCTCTCTCTCTCTCTCTCTCTCTCTCTCTCTCTCTTCATTTATGCAACCTATAAAGAACAATTTCCTAACCTCATACAAATGAGAAACTCCACAAATAATGTTATCAAAAAGAAATACAACACACAACACAACTTCCACGGTAATGACAGACAGAAGTGCTGTGATGTGTGTCTTGGTGCTGATGGTCATTAGAAGCCTGGTTAATTGCAGCAATTTGTGCAAGAGAATCTAATTATGGGAGTAGGCAAAGATGAAGACATTGCACGAAATGTCATTACGCTAAGTTGCCTTTTAAGGTATTTGCATAAATAGGGTATATTACTTCGTCTTAAACATCGGGTATTTTATGCCTTACGACAGTTACTTTTTTTCTTCTATTTCACCCTTCGTTCCTTTTAGAAATACATATCACTCTATATATATGTTCTTTTGCCTGTAGTTGAAATGTCATTTTGATTGCAGCATTGAGTAGTTTTTAATTCATTATAGTACCTTTTAAGAGGAAAACTACTTTCCAAAACTTTAAAGAAAATATATAAGGCGTTGTAAAAGTATTTAGTAGAGTTTTTTTCTACATATAAAATAGAAACGTAATTAACGAGAATCATCTTTGCAATCATTTAGCGACATTATTTTAATATTACAGATAGGGCAACTCCGTTTTCACTAGGGATATTGGGACAAAATCCATTATTATTATTATTATTATTATTATTATTATTATTATTATTATTATTATTATTATAGTTGTTGTTGTTGTTGTTGTTTTGGTTCTGTTATTACATGCCAAGGTACAAAGTTAGCTACGAAAAAGATATATATATATATATATATATATATATATATATATATATATATATATATATATATATATATATATATATAAACTATAAAACGACTCATTAGTAAAGTAAGGGTTAAAGCGACGTATTGCCTTGTTTATTATGCCCATTATTTAGGGTGAAGAACCCGGAAACACTGAACTTAGCCGGCTAGACTGTTGATGCATAACCAAACATGTGAAGAGTAAAGCCATCTGGCGACTATAGTTATACTGTCGAGAAAGAAAACTTCTTGGAAAATTGAGAGAGAGAGAGAGAGAGAGAGAGAGAGAGAGAGAGAGAGAGAGAGAGAGAGAGAGAGAGAGAGAGAGAGAGAGAGAGAGAGCAATGTAACATATCCACTAGTACTGTTTTGAGTTTTCATATCATAGATTTATGTGATAATTTAACATGATGTATTATGACAGTAGATTATCTGTATTTCACGTAGAATAAGTTGATGCTCAAGACGATAATTTATAATGTGCTCTAAAAATAAACTTATTCCAGAATGAAATTCTGCTCTAGGTGGAAAACCACATTACTTACATAAAATATCTAATGAAAATTCATGATGTTTACAGCTACCTGGAGGCTAATTGTATAACATCAGTGAAATAGCTTGTAATGAAAGACAAGATAGATACTGTAGTATAGCCTATACTATTTTAATCTAAGCAGTAATTTGTTGATTAAAAAATAGTTAATAATAATAATAATAATAATAATAATAATAATAATAATAATAATAATAATAATAATAATAATATAATCTTTCTGAACTCAGTAATTGTTTTCTTTAATAATGACCTAGATATTTTGTAAGTATTTTCATTTTGTTCTCAGGCATAAATGGAAATAAGAAGCAGAAACAACACCTGTTCGTGAGTCGTCATGAAATTCTTTGAGAACCAGACATCAGCTTTACCTAATGTGAGACAATTTAGTGGCAAGGTTAGGGTAAATACTACCCTAGTGAACAAAGAGAATGTCTGAGAGAGAGAGAGAGAGAGAGAGAGAGAGAGAGAGAGAGAGAGAGAGAGAGAGAGAGAGAGAGAGAGAGAGAGAGAGAGAATAGTATTTGTTTACGATATTTTCTTGACTCTTGCATTTTACTACATTAAAAGTAATTAGGTTTGCTCTTAATGGGTAATATAGATGAAAAGATATAAGTTGACATATGTAGATAAAGATTATACAACTTTGTTTTGGAATTTTATTAATTTGCAAATAACTAAAATGTAAAAATAGATATTTTAATGAAAGTCAGGCATATTATAATTATTATTCCCATTATTATTATTACTTGCTAAGCTATAACCCTAGTTTGGAAGAGCAAGATGTTATCAGCCCAGGGGCTCCAACAGGGGAAAATAGCCCAGGGAGGAAAGGAAACAAGGAAAACATCCGTAACAACATTAAGAAATATATTTTCTATGTAAATTATTAATACTTTAACAAAACAAGAGGAAGATAAATTAGATAAAATAGTATGCCAGAGTGAACTTTCAAATTAGAGAGATCTAACAAATGCAAGTGGAAGAGCATGGTGCAGAGGCTATGGCATTAGTCAAGACTAGAGAACAATGGTTTGATTTTGGAGTGTCCTTCTCCTAGAAGAGCGGCTTACCATTGCCAAAGAGTGTCTTCTACCCTTAATAAGAATAAAGTAGCCACTGAACAATTGCAGAACAGTAGTTAACCCCTTGGATAAAGAAGAATTGTTTGGTAATCTCAGTGTTGTCTGGTGTAAGAGGACAGAAGAGAATATGTAAAGAATAGGCCAGACTACTCGGTGTATGTGTAGGCAAAAGGAAAATGAACCGTAACCAGAGAGAAGAATCCAATGTATTATTTTCTTGCCAGTCAAAGGAGCCCATAACTCTCTAATGGTAGTATCTCAACGGGTGGCTGATGCCCTCTCAAACCTAGAAGATATATAGCATTTATGTCCGTTGTATCCCGATATGTACTTCATTCAGAAATTCTTCTGGAGATATCTTTCTATGATGTCCTTCCTAAAGTATTATGAAATGAATTGTGGAGTTATGTAACCAAGAAATCTCATCTTTATGATGTATGTGGGTTCTGGAGTTGAGAGAAGTTTGCTGACGCACCACCCTACACCCCCCTCCCTCCTACAATCTCTTCCATCATTATGCGACATGGGAATGAAGGAAGAAGGAAACTGAATAGAAACTGACACTTGCGTTTTAACTTTGTGAGAGTTTTCATACATTTGCCTACGCTGCAATTTCAAATTCTGAGCGTTCATTTCACCTATTCATATCTTTCTTTTTTTGATATACCATTCATTTTAGCTTTAGACCATTGTTTTCTTTACAGATAATTAACAACAAAAATTTTCCTCGAAGTTAACCAAAAATTTCAATTCATTTAACTTCAGAGCAATTACAAAAAAACAAGCTAATATGGGTACAATAAATATCAGACTGATTTTTTTTTTATTATTATTATGATTATTGCTAACGGGGCAGTAAACCCCAGCAGGAAGAACAGAACGCTACATGCCCAAGGGATTCGCCTGGGAGAAGAAGAAAGGATGCAGAGAAGGAAAGGTATTTTCTCTGGTAAAGTAGAGTGGGACCTTGAGACACAAAGATAAGATAATATTGAATCTGTTTGGAAGATAGATGCACATTGTTAAGATTCGTGTAACGAAGGAAGAGTTGACAGTATTCCTCAAAACTGGACTTCCTGTCTTGAAAGTATTCGAAATTACTTCTCTTCTCGTACTATTATTAAAGTTAATTACATGATTTCATGGATGATCTTACGGACAGAGTTCAATGCAGAACCGCCAGCGAGCCCTCCCCTTCTCACATAGTGAGCCATGCGCTGTCAGGGTGTGGGTTTCCTTTGTTTGTTTGTATGAGTGGACACTAAATTCCGTACAAAACTGATGTTGACTTCTATTCAAGATAAGGCCTATGCCAATATTTGGTTGACGCAAAGGAGACTGGCAAACAGTCGTTGGACGACGTTGAGAATA
>NC_090741.1:112857281-112859781 GCF_036898095.1 Palaemon carinicauda
TTTCCTCTCTTCAACTTTCAATAGTTTTTATTTTATTGTATTGCATTGCTCAAATAACATCTTCCCGGTACCAGCTGAGTATATGATCTTCATCTCAAGACGAGAAAACTTCTTTTCCCTTCCTTATCAATTTAGAAATCATATCAATATTTTGAAAGCGTCAATATACAGAGGAAATTTGGACAAAATACTGATTTTTGTATTGAATATTCGTTTCACATTAACAAAAAAAAATGTATTATAATATCATAGATTTTGAATCTTAAGGCCTGGAAGGTCAAGCACAATCTAACTGATTTTCTATCCGATGAAAAAGATCATTGCAGCCAATATACAAATATAAACAATATTTTGTGCATTCAGCGCCCTGTTTGTGAATTAGGATTTTTCAGTATATATAACAATTCAGGTAATAATAATAATAATAATAATAATAATAATAATATTAATAATAATAATAATAATAATAATAATAATAATAATAATAATAATAATAATAATTCACTATTGTTAGAAATAAGTAAATTACTAAGGAAATTATTGATAAGTAACATTTAGTCGGATGAAGTAAAATTCACAATAAATGACACAATTCTCCTTTCCATTGACTTGATGAAAGAAATAGAGTTCATTTTAATCCTTCTGTATTGATTAATATATAAACCTCTACTTATGTCATATCATCATAGAAATAAGTTATATTACAGAAATGATATAACATTGTAAATAACTAAATTATTCTCCTACAACGGAACTTAGCAGGCCTATTCCCAGTTGAACGTTTGACCCATTAACCTAATAGGCTCACTTAGGCTACTTTATTATTGTTAATGATACCCTTAATAGAATTGGACCATAATTTATTCTATTATATATGTATAATTCAATACTGGTAAAGCCATCTGATTAAATACTTTTCGTTTTCGAGAAAGGGGAATTTTACTTGTCGTAATCTGATTTTCTGTATTGAAAGCTCCACATTTTATCCTTACCCTTCTCTCAATTTTATTCTCATGTCTTGCGGACATACTTACTGTCTGTCCTAATTACGTATATTCATTAACAATCTCTAGAGGTTCATCCATAACCCCTATTGTTGAGTGTCTGCATTTTCATTAAAAATTATCTTACTTCTACTCATATTCCTTTTCATATTGCACTGAAGCGGTCATAAGCAACAGGGAAAAATAAAAGACTGTGCTCAAAGCGTTCCATTTATTATTCTACTAGGAATGCGATATTCATTAGTGTTGCTGGGATATTGGCAGACAAAGAAAGCATATTACTCTTTATCTTTGTGTGATTGAGATTCTCTTTGTACCTTTTGTGAGTGATATCCTCAATACAGCTGCCTTCAAGATCATTGTTGGTTTTGACTGTAACGATAGTATTTGATAATTGTTTTTATATGAAAGGTATTTATTATGATGAATTAATTGACATCAACATTTAATTTATAATGTTTTCCCATTTCGTACTTTTCTTTTCTTTTTATTTGTAATTTGGTTGAAATGACAATCTTACTGCAATCATATATTGTACACAGTTAGCCTTCTGGGAAAACTTCTCTTTTGTTACCCTCCCTTTAACAAGAGCGACAAAAGACGACACATTTTGAAGACCCTTTTTGCTGGACAATATTTTAGGGCGTAAACAAACCCCAAACCATCCCACCATCCTCACTAATATTTTCAAATGAGCCATTCTGTTTACTAAATAAAATCCTAGTTTTAAGCCGAACTGGTGTATGAGGATTTCCAAATGGAATCTGGGAAAAATTATAACAATCTTTTTTATGTAATTACCTTTATTATGTTTATACTCAAACACTTTGTTTATTTATAGAGTCTTTTATGAACAATAGAAAGCTGCAAGCTGTTTCTTGCAAGAGCGATAACCACAAAAAAAAAATGAAAATCTAATCTAAAAATCAGGTTATTATCATCATGTAAATCATTCAACAGACAAACAGACATTTTAGCAGGTGAACCAGCACTACAACTTCTTAAATGTAGGCAAAAGAAATGTATATGTAGAATCATACTAGAGTACCATTGCCCCTTTCTCTGCCGTAGTCTATGTTTAACAAATATCCTAATACCGAAGTGAAAAAAATGGTTAATTGAATGAATTGATAGAATGGAAATAAAGATATATAAACAAATCAATAGGAAAAACTTCAAAAACAAGAGTAGGCAAAGTCTCAATACACTAAAGTTTTGTTCATATAACAATCAACAATCGGCTTGAGCAAATCTCTCTCTCTCTCTCTCTCTCTCTCTCTCTCTCTCTCTCTCTCTCTCTCTCTCTCATCACACAAATATTTCACGGAATTACACATTTGTTCAATTAAATTAGACCATTCAAATGTTAGCATTGACCTTATCGTGAAAAAAAAGCTAACATTGTCTTTTATGGAATTTACTGTCCACTTTTACAGACAAACATGACAAGGAAAGGCATTGAAAAAAAAAAAAAAAAAAAAAAACTTTTATATCTA
>NC_090741.1:112864781-112874781 GCF_036898095.1 Palaemon carinicauda
CTGCCCAGAGTTTATCGCAGGTCCCCTTTCCACATCACAAGGGCATCGTTACATGTTTACCATCATTGACTGCTCCATTCGTTGTCCTGAAACCACTCCCAGGGAAACTGCAATGTCCGCCTCGTGTACACCTGCCTTACTCTCAGGATGGATAGAGAGATTTGTTATCGCTGACCATATTACTTCTGATAGGGGTACCACTTTCACCTCTCAATTGTGGATAAAATTAGCGAATCTCCTGGGTATCACCCTTCATCAGGCAAATGCATACAACCTTGCTAACAATAGTATGGCTGAACGTTTTCTCCGTACTATCAAAGCAGCTTTGAAGTCCTGCTGCAAGAACTCCAACCAGTTTACTCAGTATCCCAGGGTCCTCATGGGACTAAGGACCAATCCTAAAGGCGCCTTGGATATCTCAGTAGCTGAAATATTATATGGCAACCTGCTGATCCTCCCTGCGGAATTTTTCCTGTCTGCACCCTCCTCCAACAATCTGCAGCGCCCATATCATGTTGTGGAAAAATTTGATCCATGCCACCAGATTTACATGCCCTCTGATAAGCAACACATACTGAAAGATCTGCACTCATCAACGCATTTTTTTCTGTACAACGATACTAGCAATCCTCCGCTATCACCCCCTTACACGGGCCCTTTCCTCGAGATCCTTCGCACATCGAAAGGATTCCTCCAAAACATGCATGGCCAAGAAAATTGGGTCTCCATTGATCGTTTGAAACCTGTATATCTCCTGCCAGATGACCTGCCTCTAGAATGCCTCTCCAGAGTAGGGCACCCTAGTTCATATGTATGCCTTTTTAGAGGAAAGCCCTGTACTGCACGTATATCACAAATGCTCGTACATTGTAACGGTATTTCTTATTTATTGTATATTGTCTTTATTGCTTTCCCCTCTCAATGATAAATTTTTTGTATCCACATTTTTTGCACCAATATGTTTTACCCTTTTTGACTCCAACCATATAAATTTCAGTTTCATTCAAGATAGTCTGTTAGTTACAGCGCACCAATACACTATATACACATGTCATATGGTTAGGCATAGAAAACACGATCGTTGCATATGCAGATGATGCTACTCTCTTTACATAAATTACATTTCCTGAATGTAGATCTGGGGTTCCTGAATCCCTTGATAGAAATCAAGGTAAAATTAGTGTACGGTATAGTGCAAATTATGTGGCATAATATTGAACCTTAACAAAATTTAAAATATGATTGTGAATAGGTCTAGGACATTGCTTTCTCATCATCCGAATGTCAACATTGATAGTTTCTTTAACTTTGTATGACTTTAAAAATTTTAGGTGTGATTCTCTACAGTAAATTTACTTTTGAGAAACACAGTAGGTCTGTCACTTCTTTGATTGCTCAATAATTTTATTTATTAAGGAAGTCTTTGAAAATTTTTGGTGCTCAATGTATTTTGAAGAATGTATTAATTATTTCAATCTCTTTTGTCTTGAGTATTATTTTCCGCTGCTGAATTTTATCTTTATTTGTTAAACAGGGACTTACATCCCATCATTTTTTTTTTATTCCTGATCTAGATATTAATCTCTGGCATGGTCGTTCAGTTACTTCGTTATTCATGCTGCAAAAGGTTTTTCTTAATTTTGTCCATCCTTTGCATTCAGATCTTCTTGGACCGTTCCATCCTGTTCGCAATTCTGGCCATACTATCAATTCTAACAACCATGCCTTCTTCATCATATGGGTCACTACTACACAGTATTCCATGAAGTTTTATTCCAGCTGTGACTAAGTTGTGGAATTATTTTCCTAATTAGGTGGTAGAATCGGGGGAACTTGAAAAGTTCAAACCTGATACACATCTCTGTTTGAAGTTTTATCAAAACAATGATTAATAATAAAAACAGTAGTTAATAATAATAATAATAATAATAATAATAATAATAATAATAATAATAATAATAATAATAATAATAATAATAAATGATATTATTAAAAATAATAATAATAATAATAATAATAATAATAATAATAATTAGTAGTAGTAGTAGTAGTAGTAGTAGTAGTAGTAGTATTTCGAATAACTATTATTGTTACTACAATTTGTGCTATTTTAGCTTCATCATTAATATTATATCCTCAGTCTCTATGCCTCTCTATAAGTGCTTATCAAACTGAGCCACTCACCCTTATCTTTCACTTATTCTTTTGATTTCTGTGTTATAAAAAGGCCAATAAAATAGCCAAGATTATTATCACAGTGATAAGATCAGTGTCAGTATAATGATCGAAATCTTGGGGTCGAAGACGAAAGTAGGAACCAATGCTTGAGAGAGCAGAGATGAGATTGCTGAGGTGTATTATGAAAGACTGGAAAAATTACCAAATGAGAAGAATGGTATTTGTTGTAAAGATTACGGAGATGATAAGAATGTCACGGCTGAAATGGTGTGGACACTTGTTGAGGATGAATAGTGGGGAGGGAGTGAGGAGGCCTCAGGAAGAACCTGTTAGATGGGGCGGGTGGGATATCGAGAGGGAAGAAGATAATCAGATAGCTAGATAAGGTGAAGGATAATATGGAAAAAAGAGGTTTGGTGGAAGAAGTTACCTTTGATAGAAGGCACTGGAGAGGGAACATCAAGCTACTGACATCTTAATATAGGGATAGGGGTTATAAAGACGATAGTGAATCCCTTCCTTTGCAATAGGCCTTTCTTCTCCATTTCCTTGACATTTTTTGAAAATTTGCCACAAGGGTCTTAACTAAACAACTTCACAGTTCATTTAAAACTTAGTAATATTTCATAATGTCTTGTGTTGAATATATCTGCTGAGGTTCAGTAGCCTTTCCTCTTTTGTTGTGGTATTTTCTTTAAATATTTCTATTAAAATTCTTCTCTTTCCATCTTACAGTCACAGAAGAGACATCTCACTTCTATGAAAACGCAGCAGTAATAGGGATTATGTGGTAATTTTAATACATATTCAGATATTTACCCATTAATGAAAGACTATACGAACACAGATAATAAGAAATTATGATAATATACATACAAATTCTATGACGTTACTCTTCCTTGGTATTTGGTAGAAAAATTCTTCAACGGGATATAATATGAATTGCACACTGAAGACAAAATACCCTATCTTTTATTCAGCCGTAATCAGCATTTTAGATGGTTATGAAAAATTCATTCGAAACAATTAAATTCATTTTAAATCCACTATCAAACTGCTGTCATCAAGTTCTTATCTCCTATATTCTTTAGGTCTTACTTATAAGTTCCGTCGCTAAAATAGATTTTTCATTTCAAATTATTATGGTGTTGTTATATTTTAGAATGAATAGATATAAAATTGCCAAGCTTATAGTTCATTCTTATTCTTCATAGTTTTAAGAAAATATATTTTCATTGAGGCTAGATATACCAAAACTTCGTTAGTAGAAAATATAAATTGTTCCCTTTGTCAAATGTAAGAGTAAGCAATCCAAAATTTGTCAGCTCAGTTAGAAAATAAGATTTTTTATGTGTGTTACTTATATATATGTCATCATCATCGTCATCATTATCATTCATTTCGTGATACATATTTACAGTATATATATATATATATATATATATATATATATATATATATATATATATATATATATATATATATATATATATGTGTGTGTGTGTGTGTGTGTGTGTATATATATATTTATATATATATATATATATATATATATATATATATATATATATATATGTGTGTGTGTGTGTGTGTGTGTGTGTGTGTGTGTGTGTGTGATCTCTTCAATATTAGCCATAACAAGTCAACAGCTGGACAAAGGCTACAGATATGCTCTTCCACTTGCCAGACCAGTCTTTACACGCAGATTTTCTTAGCTCGTTAATCCATTATATTATCTTATTATTATTCTCATTCTCTGTATATGTCCTGCCCATGTCCTTTTCTTACATACTGCTAGAATACCCTCTACTTTAGTATCCTCTCGTATCCCTGTTGCTCGTTTTCTGTCTCTTAGTGTTATTCCCATCAGTATTCTTTCAATAACTCTTTAAGTTGTAACTAACGTATGTGCTAAGGCTCAGATAAGGCTCCAAATTTCTGATACATAGGTTAATACTGGTATGATCATCTGATTGAATACTTTTTTTTTTAAGAGAAAATGACAATCTACATTTCATAATCTTATTTTGTTTACCAAGATTCTACAGGAAAAATTCTTATATGCTTGCAAATTACAGCATTCGGTTATAAAGTATTTCTCACGAAAGTCTCCTTCTTTTCCAACCTCAGACGTTCCCCCTTTCTCACAGAAAACGCATAAAAAATCTCCTTTCTCAATGTGTAGTCATGACATTAATCAAATAGCAACATGGTCTTCCCCAACAAATATTTTACAGAGATTGGATGTCGCAAAAATATGATGATGCAATCAGTCTGCTAACATTTCTATCTTATCACCCAAAAGATGCCGTGGGAGAAGGAATTGCCGGGGGAAAAATACTGTATAGCTTAATTTTCCTAGAGGAGTAAAACTTTTGAGCTAATGAGATTATAACGAATAGTGACATGGAGGAAAAGTTAACTGATATGAATACTTTGCAGTGATAAAATGCTTTCATTCTTTAAATATTCGATAGCATTGTTGTCCACTGTGTCTAGAGAGATGAATTGTGAGATATTGCAATCCGTTCAATTTGTAGATTAAAATTTATCGTTTTCGTTTGTCAGGAATTCATTGAATCTGTAAAAGTATAGATATACCATACCGGCATTAGGATGTTATTTAAAGAAAATATAATGTGGGCGTCAGGTATATTTGTTGGTGAAAGAAATCAAGATGTTAAGTGAGGAGTTTGGTGTTTTAATCCATGGACACATCGTTGTGTAGTATGAGGTTGGACGGAGCAGGTGATAAAGTTATGGATGTGTGACGTCAACCAGAAGATGGAAATGGAAGAGGATATCCACACTGATAAGAGGCAGTGTGATGTAGGTGAAATTCCATCATTACTAGGAGGTCCCAAACAACAGTTGTAGCATCTCATATCCATACATGGAGATACCAGAATTACTGGTGGTCACTAGGCAAATATCAGCTGTCTACTAAAATAATTTTTCAAACATTGACATTCTGTAGCATATTTCTTAGCAGTAACCCCAAATATGGAGTAGTAGTAACATAATTGAGGATGAGAGACGTCATATATTGACTGTTGAAGGTTGGGGGAAGGCTATGGGGTGGCATAGATGAGATGTAGGTGGCTTTGTTGCTGCCCAGGCACGTTACGAGGTGGACCTCAATGTTCAACAGCATTTACCCTGGCTTTGGTCAGTGTTGTATGGTTGTTCCCTTTGTCATGAGTGGAGTTGCTGATGGAGTTCTTAACAGTATATAAGTGGCTGTCCATAAGGGCATCAACTTTAGTCATCAGGTCCTTCATGAGCAAGGTGTTCATATTGGGAATGGTGGCTCACACAGGCAACGGTGGGCGTTGCAACCAAAGAATGAGAAGTTGCTTCAATTCACAAGGAGAACAGTCTGTAATAGTCTGTGGGCAGCAATAATGATTATTTCTCTAAGTGACATAAATACTTTCAATAGCTTACAGGTGGCTAGTGATAGTGAGTACTGCTCCATGAGTTATATTTTTTGTGGATATCACACTCTCCCTTTGCTCACAAAGGAAGTTTGAAATTTCAGGGAAGGTGTCATCGGGGATCACAGTTAGGATGTAGTCTGCTTTGCTACTTGATACTTTTAACTTGTTACAGCCTTGATATGGAGCTGAACCTCGTTCTGCTAGAATCAGGCAAATGCATATCTAATGGTAAAGGGCAGGAGCCTTACTGTGGTAGCATCGGTAGAATATTAAGGTTCGGTGGTGGGCATCAGAGGAGGATGCAGCAGACGAAACGGGGAGGTGGGAGTATAGCTGGTGGTTTGAGGTATTCCATATAGGTCAAAAATGTGATGGGAATAGAGGAGGTAATAATACGAGATCAGCTCCCGAACAATTAATTTTATCTAGAGACAACTCGGGTATTTATAAATACAAAAGGATAACAAAAGCGTAATAATTGCATTTGTATATTCAGTGGATATTGTCGATAAAGTTGACATTGGCATAAAAATAGGCGATATAGTACTGAAATTATAAGAACGATGATATTAGCTTGTTGCTTCAACTGCGTTATGATGTGGAGTCAGTAGGCAGTTGCAGTGTAGAAGAAAACGTGGATAAAGCCTACTTCTTTATTTGTATGTTTGTTATTAGTTTCACGTTCATATCAGTCTGAACATCTTGGGAAATTGACATAAAAAAAAACTTTCTTTAGTTTAATATTTGAATGTACAAAAATACATACGGGCGCACTTTATATAAAATGGCTCGGGCAATTCAAATAGGAACACTTCTGAGAAACAAGGGTTTGTAGCAGGATTTATATTGGTAGCCCAGACGAGCAATGTAAACGGGAGTGGAGCCTTGGAGACTGGGGTGAAGGTTTGTTACCACAAAAGTTTTTCCAAATCAACTTACCAAGATACAGGGACAAATTCAATTCAAACTGATTATGCCTACTCTAATCAAGGCATTGAGTTATACCATACCCTTATTGCCAAATATTTTACATAGCTTTGAAAAAATTGTGAATAATCAGCTTTTAAGTGCTCTCTCTCTCTCTCTCTCTCTCTCTCTCTCTCTCTCTCTCTCTCTCTCTCTCTCTCTCTCTCTCTCTCTCTCTCTCTCTCTCTCTCTTTATTTATTTATTTATATATATATATATATATATATATATATATATATATATATATATATATATATATATATATATATATATATATATATATATATATATATATATATATATATATATATATATATATATATATATATATATATATATATATATGTATATATATATATATATATATATATATATATATATATATATATATATATATATATATATATATATATATATATATATATATATATATATTTGGGGCTCAAGCCATGTCGTCGTGATGGAAGTTCCTTAAAGTACCTTCCTAAGGGATATATGTAATACAGTGATATTCCCAGAGAATTTTACCTTTAGGTATCCAGAATTCTAACTCCTGGCGAGAATATCCTTAAAATTTCTCCAAAGGATATCGCATAATATCAGCGGACGCATTCTTGACACGCCTCCATAGCAATCTGCACCCCAAACAGCGTTTTGGCTTCGAGGAGGATGTGGAAAAAGGGAGCCGTCCAAAGGCTCTCCCCGCTCTCGTAATACTATAGGGAATACAACACCGCCACTCCTTTTTTTGTAGCGATCTCGCTCGGTGATATTTCCTGGTGATCTAACTTTTCGATCGTTTTACAGGATTATTACTTTGCTTTCTCCATCTTCTTCTGCCTCTGAAAAGTTGAGTATTGGGTCTTTACTATGAGTGTATTTTAGCTCCTGTTTCACAATGAAATTAGAGTATTTTATTGAGTTAATGAGCTTGGCCAGTTTCTGGAGGCGCCATGGCCCCGTCGTTCGTTTGTCATGTGTTATTTAGATAGCAGAACGACTTCCAGTTTTTAATAGCTTTATTTAATTATTTTAACTATTTAGCTATTTAGGCAATTATTCTTTTAAAGTTTCAGTAATGTGCATAATTTTTGTTTCTCCCTATTCTCTGTCGATCGTATAGTTAGAGTTTTGGTGATTTAGGTAACCGAGATCTCGTATAGCCTAGGTAACCTTACCTAGACGTTTTACTATACGTTCAGACTTTCCCCGGTTACCATCGTGTATTGTTTTCATTCATTGGAGACTGATACCTCCTAGAATGTTATGAAACATTACATGTCTATTCAAAGACTTAAGGGTAATCTCTCTCCCTCTGAGTGTAGCCTCAGGCTACAACCCTAATAGCCGTGCCTTGAATTTTATTCAGACATGGCTAACTTAGGGTTTGTCCTGCCTCTTCCTTTAACCGTTGGTTGTGGTATACCATCAGGTTATGGGATTTAGTCAGAATCTCAGAGTATTTAGTCTTATGTCGGCGACCTGCCGGCAGGACGAATGGGTTGTAGGATACCCTCATTCCCCTGCCAGCCAGGTGGCCGGCAATGGAGGTTAGCCCTCCTTAGCCGCACTTGAAGTTATGGTAGGATACCATCTTCTCCTTGCCACTAAAATACTAGTCCTATGCCACAGTTCTCTGGGCTGAAGAGTAATTTTCTTTAGCCTAGGATACGTGACACTGGAACTCTGTTTCTTCTTTGTTGAGAGGAGGCGGCAGTGCCGCCATCCCCTTAACTGTGTCGGGCAATCTCTGGGATGGAGAACTGAGTCTTTCCTGTTCCCTGGGATTCTGCCAATACCGAAACAGAGTTTCTTTTACAGATGGTAGGACTGACAATTTTTGCCAGTTCCTTTCACACTCGTTACAGGACCCTGTTCCCTACCCCTCTGTCCACTTTTGATGGCTGAGCCATTGTCTTTCTTTAGGCCGGCATCTTGCAACCTTACCTTTGCTGGTAGGGTGCCGGACCCAGCCAGACTCCCTATCTAGTCATGTCTTTGGCTGACGGCAAAGCATACTGCCGCCAACCACATCATCTGTCGGCAATTGCCGGCCTAGCCGGCAACTGCCGGCCCAGCCGCGGCGACCATGATGGCCGTGAGAGGGAAGTCCCTTCAGTTTCCAAGTTTCTTCAGTCCTCCTTTGGATTGCTGCTAGAGGTCCTGTTGCCGGGGTACTGCCGGCCAGGATGGCACAGATAGTGCTGACTCAGTTGGCAGCACGCCGACTGTACTGGTACTGCTGGACTTGCCGGCCGGCAGTGTATCGGCGGAGTGGGCAGCACCCGAAGTGGACGGCCAATGTGCATTCAAAGAGATGACCCGGTTCCTGGGACATCACGGATGCAAGATAGGCTTCTAGAAGTCTCGACTTTCTCTAGCTCAGTGGTTTCAATGTTTAAAAAACCATCGAAGCCCTCAGTCACATCAACTCTCCTCTCCTTTGGAAATATAAAAGGAACTTGTGAGATCTGTCAAGAGACTCAGGTATTCAGTCAGAATACCAAAACGCCAACAGGAAAAAGCGCTAAACTTTCCCCAGTTCGCTATAGTGACAGACCTGGTGCTAAGAGCACACCGGAAAGATGCGTTAAGAGCTTGGAGAAAATACACATCAAACGCTTGAAGAGATAAAAAAAGACTGAGATCGGTCCCTCGTTAATCGCTTCTCTAACAGAAATTAGAGCACGAAAGTCCCAAGACTCTGCTGGTCCTTTCATGGGTGGGGAAGCCCCCTCCACACAGATCAGACTTTCTACGACTGATCTGGGACACCGAAGCGATAATAAGACGTCAAATTCGAACGTCTCATTCAGTCTTGGTGAAGTTACCCATCCCTATCTGAAAAGGACGGCACCTACCAGCAGTTCATTTACAACTGATCCACGATGTGATGGTGGATACTCTATTTCGATACAAACCGATAGAGTTGGAATGGTCCATGGGCGCAGACATATTCCCTCCCAGATGGGAACAAGTCGCGGAACTGTAATTCGACCTCTTCATCATGAGCGTCTTCAAGAAACTACTTCGCTATATAGCCCCATACAAGGATCCTCTAGTGGGGCTGATAGACTAGATAAGGCTGGTCCTAGCTCTGACCCTAGGTATATTTCTGAAGATTCAAAAATTAACTGCCTTCATTTTATCACAGAGAACCTAAACCCCTCCATTTCATAATTTTCTCGCTCTAGCGGTTAGAAAAAGGTTTGGGATCTCAAAAGGCAATATAGAATTCTTAGAAGAATACAAGGCCAAGTCAACTAGAAGACAATATGAGTCTTCCTGGGAAAAGGGGGTTGCGTTTGTCAAAGCCAAAGGACCGAAAGAAATGTCAATGAACTACTGTCTGTCCTTTATCCACCTTCATAGCCAAGGTCTGGTGCCCAATACGATAAATACGTGCAAGTCAGCC
>NC_090741.1:112879781-112887281 GCF_036898095.1 Palaemon carinicauda
TTGGAGAGCTAATAAAACCCGGGGTAAAAAGTAAATATCAGGAAAGGTTGAAAATGGCATATGACGAGGTGAGAGTAAGAGAAACTGGTAATTTAGAGGAGGAGGGGAAGTTAGTAAAAGAAAATTTTGTTGGGATTGCAAGTGATGTATGTGGTACGAAGGTTGTTGGAGGCAGCATGAGGAAGGGGAGTGAATGGTGGAATGAAGGAGTGAAGGTAAAAGTGGAAGAGAAAAAGAGGGCTTTTGAAGAATGGCTGCAGAGTAATAGTATAGAGAAGTATGAAAAATAAGGAGAGCAAAATGTGGAAGTAAAGCGCAAGATACGTGAGGCAAAGAGGGCAGCTGACCTGAGGTGGGGTCAGGGATTGGGTCAGTCATATGAAGAGAATAAGAAGAAGTTTTGGAAAGAAGTTAAGAGAGTAAGGAAGGCTGGCGCAAGAATTGAAGAGACAGTGAAAGATAGAAATGGAAGGTTGTTAAAAGGAGAGGAGGCAAGGAAAAGGTGGGCGGAATATTTTGAAAGTGTGCTGAATGTTGAGGATAATAGGGAGGCAGATATAATTGCTGTTCCAGGTGTTGAGGTGCCAGTGATGGGAGATGAGAATGAGAGAGAGATTACAATAAAGGAAGTGGGGAGAGCAGTAGATGAAACGAGAGTAGGAAAGGCATCTGGTATGGATGGTGTGAAAGCTGAGATGTTGAAGGAAGGGGCTGTGACTGTACTTGAATGGTTGATGAGATTGTTTAATATGTGTTTTGTGTTGTCAATGGTACCAGTAGATTGGGTTTGTGCATGTATTGCACCACTATATAAGAGTAAGGGAGATGTGCCTGAGTGTTGTAATTCAACTGGTATTAGTTTGTCGAGTGTAGTTGGAAAAGTGTATGGTAGAGTAATGATTAATAGAATTAAGGATGAAACAGAGAATGCAATCTTGGAAGTACAGGGTGGTTTTAGAAGAGGTAGGGGTTTTAAGAATCAGATTTTTACAGTTAAGAAGATATGCAAGAAATATTTAGCAAAAGGTAAGGAGGTGTATGTTGCGTTTATGGATCTGGAAAAAGCATATGATAGAGTTGATAGGAAAGCAATGTGGAATGTGATGAGTTTATATGGAGTTGGTGGAAGGTTGTTGCAAGGAGTGAAAAGTTTCTACAAAGGTAGTAAAGCATGTGTTAGAATAAGAAATGAAGTGAGTGATTGGTTTCCGGTGAGAGTGGGGCTGAGACAGGGATGTGTGATGTCGCCGTGGTTGTTTAACTTGTATGTTGGTGGAGTGGTGAGAGAGGTGAATACTCGAGTGCTTGGACGAGGATTAAAACTGGTAGGCGAGAATGACCATGAATGGGAGGTAAATCAGTTGTTGTTTGCAGATGATACTGTACTGGTAGCAGACACAGAAGAGAAGCTTGACCGACTAGTGACAGAATTTGGAAGGGTGTGTGAGAGAAGGATGTTGAGAGTTAATGTGGGTAAGAGTAAGGTTATGAGATGTACGAGAAGGGAAGGTGGTGCAAGGTTGAATGTCATGTTGAATGGAGAGTTACTTGAGGAGGTGGATCAGTTTAAGTACTTGGGGTCTGTTGTTGCAGCAAATGGTGGAGTGGGAGCAGATGTACGTCAGAGTGTAAATGAAGGTTGCAAAGTGTTAGGGGCAGGTAAGGGAGTAGTAAAAAATAGAGGGTTGGGCATGAATGTAAAGAGAGTTCTATATGAGAAAGTGATTGTACCAACTGTGATGTGTGGATCGGAGTTGTGGGGAATGAAAGTGATGGAGAGAGAGAAATTGAATGTGTTTGAGATGAAGTGTCTAAGGAGTATGGCTGTTGTATCTCGAGTAGATAGGGTTAGGAACGAAGTGGTGAGGGAGAGAACGGGTGTAAGAAATGAGTTAGCAGCTAGAGTGGATATGAATGTGTTGAGGTGGTTTGGCCATGTTGAGAGAATGGAAAATGGTTGTCTGCTTAAGAAGGTGATGAATGCAAGAGTTGATGGGAGAAGTACAAGAGGAAGGCCAAGGTTTGGGTGGATGGATGGTGAGAAGAAAGCTCTGGGTGATAGGAGGATAGATGTGAGAGAGGCAAGAGAGCGTGCTAGAAATAGGAATGAATGGTGAGCGATTGTGACGCAGTTCCGGTAGGCCCTGCTGCCTCCTCCGGTGCCTTAGATGACCGCGGAGGTAGCAGCTGTAGGGGATTCAGCATTATGAAGCTTCATCTGTGGTGGATAATGTGGGAGGTTGGGGTCTGGGTATTAGGACAGAGTGTCGAAAGGCAGAGTATCGAGTGTCGAATGGACAAATTGTAGAATGGACAAAAGTTAAAAAGAGAGAGAGATAGATTGGATTTGATTATTGATTTTAGGCTTACGTCAAGCAATGGGATTACAAGGTCATTCAGCGCTTTTGAAAAAATAAAATGGATATAGGATCATAAATATACATCATACATCAATATAAGCAATAAAAATTTATTTATGAGAAGACATGAAATATGAAAATAGAAATGTATTAATGTATTAAAAAATTTGTAGCAATATTTATTTAAAGATTGTTAGCGATGGCTCGAAGATATTGTAACCCATCATTGACGTCATATGTATCAAAAATACTTTTTAGTCTTAGGTTAAGGAGAGCATATTTCTTGTATTTTCTTTTTACATCACGGCCTTGTTGAATTTGTCCTAGAATCATTTCAGTGCTGGCCTGCTCCATACGAAGTTTTCGTAAAAGTTTGTCCTCTGTTAGATGGCAAATCTTCACTCTTCTATGAAAAGCATTATGCCACCCTTCAACGGAGTTATTGGTCCTAGGCAAATCTTTTGCAACTCTCTCGTGAACTGACCACAAGCCAATTCCATATAATGGCTTTCTTCTTCTTCCCCTCTGGACGATTCCAAGCCATGTAGCTTCAAAATATTGTAAAAATTCTCCTGATGTTTCATCGGTTTCATCATCAAAAGACTCAATTAATTAGGCCGTTAGTTAAATGGATACTGTATTCTTTCTCTTTTTATAATTTATATTTTATCATTGTTATATAGTTATATGTAAGGATATACTAATTTAAACATTATTACATAGTTAAAGGTTAATTAGGTCGTTAGTTAAATGGATACTGTATTCTCTCTCTTTTGATCATTTATATTTTATCATTAATCATTTTTATAATTCCGACACATTGTCTGTTCGACATTTTGTCTGTTCGACACTTTGTTTGTTCGACATTTTGTCCATTCGCCACTTTGTCCTTCGACGCTCTGTCCTTCGACACTGTCTTTCGACACTCAGTCCGCGCACGGGGCTGTGGCACCCTAACAGTACCAGCTGAACTCGGTTGAGTCCCTGGTTAGGCTGAAGGAACGTAGAGAGTAGAGGTCCCCTTTTTTGTTTTGTTTCATTTGTTGATGTTGGCTACCCCCCAAAATTGGGGGAAGTGCCTTTGGTATATATATATATATATATATATATATATATATATATATATATATATATATATATATATATATGTATATATATATATATATATATATATATATATATATATATATATATATATATATATATATGTATATATATATATATATATATATATATATATATATATATATATATATATATATATATATATATATATATATATATATATATATACACACGACTAGTGACAGAATTTGGAAGGGTGTGTGTGAGAGGGAAGTTAAGAGTTAATGTGGGTAAGAGTAAAGTTATGAGATGTACAAGAAGGGAAGGTGGTGCAAGGTTGAATGTCATGTTGAATGGAGAGTTACTTGAGGAGGTGGACCATTTATACTTTATCATTGATATATAGTTATATGTAAGGATATACCAATGTAAACATTATTACATAGTTAAAGGTTAATTAGGTCGTTAGTTAAATGGATACTGTATTCTCTCTTTTTATCATTTATATTTTATCATTTATCATTTTTATAATTTTGACACATTGTCTATTCGACATTTTGTCTGTTCGACACTTTGTTTGTTCGACATTTTATACACACACACACACACACACACACACACATATATATATATATATATATATATATATATATATATAGAGAGAGAGAGAGAGAGAGAGAGAGATATATATATATATATATATATATATATATATATATATATATGTGTGTGTGTGTGTGTGTGTGTGTGTGTGCATATATATATATATATATATATATATATATATATATATATATATATATATATATATATATATATATATATATATATATATATAAATAAATATATATACATATATATATATATATATATATATATATATATATATATATATATATATGCATATATATATAGTGTGTATATATATATAGATATATATATATATATATATATATATATATATATATATATATATATATATATATATATATTTTTACACACCCACACACACACACATATATATATATATATATATATATATATATATATATATATATATATATATATATGCACACATACACACATGAATATGTATCACTAACACTCGTGATTTGAGTCAATGAAAATATCAATCACAATAGTATTTAATACCGAACCCTAACTTTAGGAATGTATGCAGTATCTTCTGGAAATTTATTTATGATGAATGCTTCTGCCTGGGCAAGGATTTGAACCTCATCCCTGAGCAGGAACAATGCCTGCAGGGATGGCTTTGTTAATGGAGCTGCCTTCAGCTTGATTGGTTATGTCGTCCCTGCAGGCATTGTTTCAACTCAGTGCATAGGTTCGAATCCATGCCTAGTCTGAAGCATTTATCATGAATGAATTTCCAGTGGATATAGATTAGTATATGTTTCTGAAAGTACATTAAAAGATTTAATTCATTTTTATATACATGGCTTGAAACTCATAATTAAATTCATATAAGAACTCTTCGAAAAGAATATTTCCGGCTCATGTCATAAAAATAACATCAAATATATATTTACCATCGTTATAATGTAATATATCATTTATCGTGAAATAGATCCCTTGACTTTTGTCGTAATAATCAATAATATCTACCTAGAGTATTTAAAAAATAACACCTGTAGAAATATGAAGATATCAAAAGGCTGTGAACTATCAATATGGTAATTAAAACACCAATAACCTTACGAACAGAAGGCCAGAAAGCTGATTTTCCTTTGTGTTCAGAAGTAAAGTATTTTCATTCAGTGTTCGGTAAGTTTTGAAATCAGTTTTCACCTTTAAAGGAAAGGGCGTATGGTTGTGTTTCCCAAAACATTGTTGTCTTATAATCAGGTGTGTTTGAAACCCTTATTTCTGAAGTGAAGCTTTTAAAGTATCAACATTTTACCTAGTTTCAGTTGACAGTCAGGGAACGTGGCTATTAAGACTTACTTCCTCGGACTTCGGACAGGTGCCGGCACTTGAGGATTGGAACCCTGCTTTTATTGGAAGTAAATATGTTCTCCATGTGTGAAGGATCTTAAGTTTGTGTTATTGTGATTGCAGTGGTCAAAGTCTCCATGATAATGATAATATTTAAAATTTTCATTCACTCAAAAGGACCAAGCTAAGATCTCCATTCACTTGCTAAGCAATCTTCCAGAGAATATAAAGTGATAAAAAGTGTAACTAGGGAGGTATAAGTATCTTCCATGATAGTGGATCTTTACATAAAACAGTAACTTTTTCATCAGTGATGTACTGCGTAGCTTGCTATTCCTTTTCGAAATAAATTTTCGGTGTTCAACCACGAAGGAACTGCTGAACTGAACTTTCGGGTACCATGCATGAAGTACAAAATACAAAACTATTAATATTTACACAGGATCTACGTCACTTAAAACAGTTCCCTCCAACTAAAAAACGATTTAAAATGTCTGACAGCGTGTCTTGGTTTATCTGAATGCGATGAAAATTTAAACCGTATGTTGAATATATACGTGATATCATAAACACACTTAAATGCGTACAGGCACACGTATATATATATATATATATATATATATATATATATATATATATATATATATATATATATATATATATACATATATATATATATATATATATATATATATATATATATATATATATATATATATATATATATATATATATATATATATCAGGAAAGGTTGAAAATGGCATATGACGAGGTGAGAGTAAGAGAAACTGGTAATTTAGAGGAGGAGTGGAAGTTAGTTGAAGAAAATTTTGTTGGGATTGCAAGTGATGTGTGTGGCAAGAAGGTTGTTGGAGGCAGCATGAGGAAGGGTAGTGTATGGTGGAATGAAGGAGTGAAGGTAAAAGTAGAAGAGAAAAAGATGGCTTTTGAAGAATGGCTGCAGAGTAATAGTATAGAGAAATATGAAAACTAAAGAGAGAAAAAATGTGGAAGTAAAGAGCAAGGTACGTGAGGCAAAGAGGGCAGCTGACCTAAGGTAGGGTCAGGGATTGGGTCAGTCATATGAAGAGAATAAGAAGAAGATTTGGAAAGAAGTGAAGAGAGTAAGGAAGGCTGGCTCAAGAATTGAAGAGAATGTGAAAAATGGATATGGAAGGTTGTTAAAAGGAGAGGAGGCAAGGAAAAGGTGGGCGGAATATTTTGAAAGTTTACTGAATGTTGAGGATAATAGGGAGGCAGATATAATTGCTGTTGCAGGTGTTGAGGTGCCGGTGATGGGAGATGAGAATGTGAGAGAGATTACAATAGAGGAAGGGAAGAGAGCACTAGATGAAACGAGAGTAGGAAAAGCATCTGGTATGGATGGTGTGAAAGCTGAGATGTTGAAGGAAGGGGGTGTGACTGTACTTGAATGGTTGGTGAGATTGTTTAATATGTGTTTTGCGTTGTCAATGGTATCAGTAGATTGGGTTTGTGCATGTATTATACCACTATATAAGAGTAAGGGAGATGTGCATGAGTGTTGTAATTCAACTGGTATTAGTTTGTCGAGTGTAGTTGGAAAAGTGTATGGTAGAGTAATGATTAATAGGATTAAGGATAAAACAGAGAAGGCAATCTTAGAAGTACAGGGTGGTTTTAGAAGAGGTAGGGGTTGTATGAATCAGATTTTTACAGTTAGGCAGATATGAGAGAAATATTTAGCAAAAGGTAAGGAGGTGTATGTTGCGTTTATGGATATGGAGAAAGAGTATGATAGAGTTGATAGGGAAGCAATGTGGAATGAGATGAGGTTATATGGAGTTGGTGGAAGGTTGTTGCAAGCAGTGAAAAGTTTCTACAAAGGTAGTAAAGCATGTGTTAGAATAGGAAATGAAATGAGTGATTGGTTTCCGGTGAGAGTGGGGCTGAGACAGGACTGTGTGATGTTGCCGTTGCTGTTTAACTTGTATGTTGATGGAGTGGTGAGAGAGGTGAATGCTCGAGTGCTTGGACGAGGATTAAAACTGGTAGACGAGAATGACCATATTTGGGAGGTAAATTAGTCGTTGTTTGCGGATGACACTGTACTGGTTGCAGACACAGAAGAGAAGCTTG
>NC_090741.1:112889781-112894781 GCF_036898095.1 Palaemon carinicauda
AAAACTTTCTCAATAAGCCAATTTTTTGTACAATTGAAGAAGACACAGACCTGATTTTCTTCTCAAAAGTAAATTTGCTGTCAAGAATCACACATAAAATTTTGAAAAGGGTCATACAAAGTTAAAGAAACATTATTAATGCTGAGATCTGGATGTTGAGGAGCTTGACCTTCTAATAACCATACTTTGATTTATTTTATTATTCAACATCATAATTTGCCCCATGCAGTAATTTTTAGCTAGATATCTATTAAGGGATTCCCCAACCCCAGATTTACATTCAGGAGATGAAATTGATTCGAAAACAGTAGCATAAGCCGCATATGCAACAAGCTTGTTTTCTAGGCCAAACCGCATGTCCTATGTATATAGTATTGAAAGTAACGGGCCAAGAACACTACCCTGTGAAGCACCAGATATAACAATCCTATACTCATTATGGTGCCTTTCAACAACAACTCTATTACTTAAAAACTCGATAATAATTTTAAGAAAAGGCCCAATTACTCCAAACTGTTTGAGTTTGAAAACAAGGGCCTCATGATTAACATGGTCAAAGGCAGCACTAAAATCAAGGTCAATCATACGTACTCCCTGACCCCAATCAAGGGATTTCAGTAGAGCATTCAAGAGTGTAAAAATGACATCACATGCTCCAAAGCCTTTAAGAAAACCAAATTGCAAACTAAGGAATAGATGATTACCTTCCACAAAACAATATTAAGACCTTTTGCCAGAAGACACTCAAGAAATTTAGATAATATGAGAGATAAGGAAATTGGGTGGTGATCAGTTGGACTTGAGCTATCATGAACATATTTACATAGAAGTGTAACATTACTATTTCTCCAACAAGTGCAAAAAGCTCCTCTTCATGCTAACTGGCACAGAATAACAGACAACTTTGGAGCTGAGAAATCTGCAGTCTTTATAAAAAAACGAAGGAAAAATACCATTTGGGTCTACATCTCCATAAGCATCAAGGTCCATCAACATAGCTTTAATTTCACGAGATCGAAAAGAAAAACTAGATAGTTTCGCCTCTGGGAAACAGGAATGAGGAAGTTACACTTTTTCATTACTCTGTTTACTGCCAAACACATCAGCCAAAAGGGTTGCCCTACCCTTTGGACAATGAGTGACTGGGCCATCTGGTTTAAGTAAAGAAGGAACTGTTGCATCTATACCAAAGAGTACAGATTTACTGGTAGACCACCACATATGTTCCTGAGTTGTACCAAAAAGGGTTTCCTTTATGGTTAAATTATATTCGTTTTCAGTTGAATCATAAATTCTCCGAGCAAAAGCTCTAAGCTCAGTATAGTTATTCTACGTCAAATCTGATCTGGTACCCTTCCAAAGATGATAGGCCACCTGCTTCTCCAAATAAGCAATTCTACAATCAGCAGTGAACCTCAGTTTGTCGTTCACTCGGTACCTTAGCACACGAGAAAGGATATGCCTATCAATTATATTGAGTAGACTCTCATTTAAAAGGACAACAGGATCAACACTACGATATAATTGTGACAAATTGAAGCCTTAAAGATCATGTAAAATCACATTCCAGTCTGCTTGATATTTCTTATAAATTTCACCTGAGTATGATACACCAGGGACAGGCTGCACAGTCTTCACTACGAATTAAAAGGTATGATCAAAGGTCCCGACCTCAGAACCAACTTTATTTGTTTTGACACCATTGGAGTAAGTGAATACGAGGTCCAAGCAATTACCGGATTTGTGAGTAGCTTTACATATAAATACTTGCTAAGCTACATCCCTAATTGGAAAAGCAAAATGCTATAAGCACGAGGGCTCCAACAGGGAAAATAGTCAAGTGAGGAAAGAAAATAAGGAATCTACAAGAAAACAAATTAAAAATTAATATAAACTATTTTAATAGCAGTAACAATATTAAACTAAATACTGCACATATAAAATATGAAATTTAAAAAAAAACATGAGGAAGAGAAATAAGTTAGAATAGTGTGCCCGAGTGTACCTTCAAGCAAGAGAACTGTGCCCCAAGACAGTGAAAGAACATGGTATAGCGGCTATGGCGCTAATCAAGACCAGAGAATAATGGTTTGATTTTGGGATGTCCTCCTAGAAGAACTGTTTTTCATATTATTATTATTATTATTATTATTATTATTATTATTATTATTATTATTATTACTTGCTAAGCTACAACCCTAGTTGGAAAAGCAGGATATGCTATAAGACCAAGAACTCCAACAGAGAAAGTAACCCAGTGAGGAAATAAAACAAGAAAAAGTAAAATATTTTAAAAACAGTAACATTAAAATGAATATTTCCTATTTAAACTAAAGAAAATTTAACAAAACAAGTGGAAGAGAAATACAGTAAGACAGAATAGTGTGACAAAGTGTACCATCAAGCAAGAGAACTCTTACCCAAGAAAGTGGAACACCCTGGTACAGAAGCTATGTCACTAATCAAGACTAGAGAACAATAGTTTGAGTTTAGAATGTCCTTCTCCTAGAAGAGGTGCTTACCATAGCTAAAGAGTCTCTTCTACTCTTACCGAGAGGAAAGTGGCCACTGACCAATTACAGTGCAGTAGTTAATCACTTGAGAGGAGAAGAATTGTTTCGTAATCTCATTGTTGTCATTGTATGAGGACAGAGGTGATTATGTAAAGAGTAGGCCAGACTATTTAGTGTGTGTGGGCAAAGGGAAAATGAACTGTAACGAGAGGGAAGGATCCAATATAGTACTGTCTGGCTAGTCAAAGGACCCCCTAACACTCTAGTGGTAGTATAATAACGGGCAAACCTACTACCCACAGTATATCTTGAGAGTAAGCAGTTATATAGTAACTAGAAACAAAGAGAATGCAACTAACTTTATTTCAACAGATAATGAGTTTATATAAAACAGGTTCAGGAAACAAAGATCACAAAAATTCAAAGAAAATGATTCATAAAAACAGTCATAAACAGGGTCTGTTAGAAAAAAAAAGTTATAGTTTACAAGCTTGGTGAATAACTTGCTGTATATGGCTCCCCCATCTAAAGAGACTTACATATGAAATGGGGCCCCCTGCTCTTTAGATGGTTAATATAGATGGGTCAGCGTGCAGGGAATACTCAGTTTTTAAGAGATCAATGGAGATCCAGTGTTCTTTGCCATGAATGTAGATTAAGAAAGCCTTCGGATTCCGATGGATTTCAAGGAAAAGGCCTTTGTATGGGTGGGGGGGGGGCATCAACGAAGGTTTGCTAGCGTGGTTTTGCAGGAATATGTGTGTTGCAGAGTGCAAATCAGTCAGTTTGCATTGCTTAGCTGTAGTCTTGTAAGTCTGGCAGCATCGAATAAATATTTCCCTTATATGATATAGGGGCTGGAGATTGTCCGAGGAGGATGTAGACAGAAAAAATTCGACAGAGACGACCAACAGGTCACCATACACCATTTCTGCAGCTGAGACATATAGAGCATATTTAGGAGCGGTCATTAGTCCCAGGAGGACCCAGGGAAGATGAGCAAATCAGTTGGAGTCCATGCAACGGGACATCAATGCTTCTTTGAGGGTGCAAGGAAAACATTCAACCATTCCGTTGGCAGCAGGGTTGTAGGCGGTTATCTGATATAGGGGGATTCCTAGGGGATTCGCTAATGATATCCACAATTAAGAGGTGAAAGTGGTGCCCCTGTCAGAAGGAATATGCTCAGGGATACCAAATCTCACTCTGCATCCTGAGAGAAGTGGATTGTGCAGTTTCCATGGGAATGGCTTCAGGTTAACGAGTGGAGCGGTCGATGATGTCGGTAGGGGACTTACTACATCAACATGAATGTGGGTGAATCAATGCAGCGGTTGAGGAAAGGTACTCCTGAATCCATATGTTGATGTACTTTTGAGGTTTGGCATGAAATACAGGCTTAGACCCAATTCTTAGCATCCTTAATATTTCCGTGCCGAAGGACCTTTGTCTTCAGTAGCTGTGCAATTGATCAGCACGATTGATGTAAAAGGTCATGAATGAAATCAAACACCTGTAGATGCAAAGAAGCAGGTATCCATGGTCGTGGTCTACCGGTAATGAAGTCAGAGCAGAGGGTGTTGTGACAGTCATCGAGGGTGACGTCTTACCAACAGAGGGTTCTGCAGGATGTCCTATATTTTTGGTACTCTGGATCTTTTCATTGGGCTTGTGCTAAAGCATTAAAATCAAATCCAAGGTGAATGGTGGCAATTTTTCTTTAAAGGGCACTGGCAACGGGATTCATTTTCCCAGGGACGTATTAATTGTATTCAGCCATATTGTGAGAGATGTCGGCATTGACTGGGGAACCATATATCAGACTCTCGAATGAAGGCGTACACCAGAGATATGTAATACATGCGAATGACGAAGAGTGTACCTTCTAAGAAGTGGCGAATGTAATGGAGAGCCAAATGCACCGGCACCAATTCGCAGTCCAAGATAGAGTAGCCAGATTATGCCTTCTACAGTTTTCTACTGAAAAAGGACAATGGGTGAGGCAAGCCATTGACCAACTGGTCGAGTACCGCAACAATAGCGAATTCACTAGCATTGTTGGAGAAAAGTAGAGGGGCATGCAGCATGGGAAAAGTGTGAACAGCAGTGGTTGATAGGGTATTCTTTGCATTGCTGAAGGCCAATTCCTGAAGGGGACCACACTTCAAGTCTTTTGGCTTCCCATGAAATAGGCATATTGCTTTGATGGCTGAAGGCTTAGGGATGTCCTAAACGGCTGTTTCCCACTCAAGGAGTGGGTGTCTTCCTTTAGGAGTGATGTGTCGCCCTAAGAACGGTACTTTGTTGGCAGCGAAGGTACACTTGTTGTACCGGACTACAATGCTGTTCAGTTGTAAGAGGTTCTGCATGATGCGCAGGCAACAAAGATGTTCCAATTTGGAGGAAGATACCATAAGTATGTCATCCATGTAATATACACAGAAGGGGAAGTCTCCTAAGATGTGATCCATGAGGTGTTGAAAAGTA
>NC_090741.1:112899781-112904781 GCF_036898095.1 Palaemon carinicauda
TGGTCTTGCCCACCTAGGGATTTACATTAATTTTATCAATAGTAATCATATAAGCAATTTTGGGGGGAAAGAAACTATAACAGTAAAAGCAAGAGGGTACATTTTGCCAATAGTGCGAGTAAGAGCCTGTGTGGGCACATATAGACGATTAAGTAAGGTAATAGTTGTACATGAAAAAAGAAAAGTGTTGTCTTCTCAGATACTTACGAGCATATCAGTGATCCAGTGCCAGCCTCTTCCGGAAGGAACCAAGGTTGTTGTTGAACCCCATGACAATTGGGCACACGAAGTCTTAGAGGGCTTGTCAAAAATAAAAGAGAACAGAGCTGATATAGTGATAGTTAATTTGTCAAATAAAAGAGTTGTGATAGGAAGTGATTAAGTGATTCTGTGTGAAATAAAGGTATGTGAAATTGTTAATAATGGGATCTTGAGAGCCATAACTCCAGCCCACACAGACGAACGCACTCAAAACTTGATTATGCAAACGCAAAAACTATGTCTGCCGGAATATCAACCTATAGTTAGTGACATTGTTAATAATCATTATGATTTAATTACAATTGGACACGAGCCACCCGGGAGGATTGATCAATTTCCTTTTAGCATTGAAACCGGGCGTGCTGAGCTGATCAGGTCAAGGCCTTATAAGGTACCCATTAATTTATCAGGAGAGATAGAAAGGGATTATCGATGAGAGCGAATCCCCCTGGTCTTCTCTAATTGTAGCTTCTAGAAAAAAATTATGGCTCGGTAAGATTGTGTGCTGATTATAGAAAGATGAAAGCAGTCACTAAGGATAATGCATTTCCATTGCCCTCGATCAAAGAATTATTCGTGAAGGTAAGGAATGTTAAATATTTTACAACTATTGACTTAAAGTCAAGATACTATCAAATACCCATTCAGAAAGACGGTAAATATAAAATGGCATTTATAGCTAATGATCAACTATTTCAGAATAATTTTCTTCCTTTCGGTGTTAAAAATGCTCCAAGTTATTTTTCCAGATTAATGATGGTGGTTTTGTCTCCCTTAATTGGTCATAATGTTGTTTATTTAGACAATATCATAATTACAGGGAAAACCCCCGTAGAACATAATGGTAATATTCGTTAAGTTTTAGAAGCATTGCGACGTAATGGTATGAAAATAAATTTGTCAAATTGCAAATATTTCTTCAAACATGTCGTATTTTTAGGTCACATAATATCCCCAGAAGGTATCCAACCATGCAAAAGTAAAGTATAAGCAAGTAGAGACTTCCCCACATCACGTACACTTATGGAAGTAGCTGGGTTACCTTGAGCTCGCTAAGTATTACCGTAAATTCATAAGTGGTTTTGGAGAGATAGCAAGACCCTTAGATGCTTTAAAGAAACAAAAAGTATTAAATTAGAGAGCGGAAGAAGAAAGGGCGTTTAACCATGTGAAAGCTGCCTTAAGTAGCAATGACATATTCGTATATTCTTGATTTAATCGCCCGTTTTCAGTGACAACAGATGCGACTAGCTTATCTGTTGGTGGCGTAATTTCTCAACGAGATAAAAGAAGTGGAGAACGTCCCATTCGTTTTGCTTCCAGGGTATTGAAAGGGGTAGAAAAGAATTATAGTGCATTTGATCGACAGGCTTTGGCTATTCTTAGGATTTTAGAGAGGCAACGTTTCTTTTTATTAGGTCAGTCGATTGAGTTGTAAAGTGATCATGGTCCCTTACCTGATTTATATTACAAAAGTGACTTGATGTTTACACAAGCGAGATGGATTGAAAGACTGTTAGAGATTAATATAAAGGGTTTTCTCCACATAGATGGTAAAGCTAACAAGATTGCTGATGCCCTCTCTAGAGGTGCAGTAATAGGAGTAAATTCTAGGGCAGAAAAGAGGAACTATGAACGAGACCAAAATATTGCAGACCTCCATCTAAATAGAGAACGGGATATAAATTCACGCGAGGAGCAATCAGAAAATAAGATCTGCGAGAGAGAGAGAGAGAGAGAGAGAGAGAGAGAGAGAGAGAGAGAGAGAGAGAGAGAGATGGGAACGGTGGAGATGAATGTATGTGGGTGGCCGAAGATATGACCAGGGGTGTCCAAAATGAGTGCACTGATGATGGAGGTGTGATTTACCATGGAGGGTGGGATATAAAGGAAGTCCGAGAGGGACCGAAAAAAGAGGAATGATTGGAAAGAGTGTGAGCAGGGATTAAAGGGAAATTGGAGAGTTATCCATCATTTCTGAATGTGCCTCAAGAGAATTATTTTATATAGAATGTTATCTTATATTGCGCTTACCAGAGGAGGGGAGGGGAATTTTCTGCATGGGTAGTTCACTTCCCTCTTTAATCAATTGAGCCATCCTCATTGTACATGCAAGTTTGTATGCAGGGCATTCAGGGATTGATAGAACATTAAGAAGAGCACGTGAATTCTTCCTTTGGGAAGGAATGAAAAATCTAGAGAAAATTATATAAAAGGTTTTCATGCTTCTAACTGTTTCAAAGAACATAAAAACGCTGTACTGGAAGCCAGAAAGTTCCTTGTGATTCGTATTAAATTTTATAGGGTGCATATGGATGTGGTAGGACCATTCCCTACTGGTCTAACACAACATAAGTATATATGTGTATTTCTGGATGCATTTACTCATTACACTCATACTTACGCAATGTTGGATGAATCAGCAAATTCATTAGTCCAGGTGCTGTGCTCTTTCATTACTAGTTTTGGTTGCCCGAAAATTTTGATAAGTGATAATGGTCTAGAGTTTATAAATAAAATGGTGAATTCGATCTTGGACTCGATGAAAATTGAATTCTTTTCAGTGACCGCCTATAGACCTTCAGCTAATGGCATAGTGGAATTGCATAATAGGGATGTAGTGTGAATTTTACATTACTTAGTGGTTTATGATCCTCTTCATTGGTATGCCATGCTTCCTACAGCTGAGCTAGCTTTGAACATTGCATATAATGCTTCGCTCGGGGACACACCTTTCGTTTTAGTGTATGGTCAGGATTCTGTTTTACCATATGCGGTCCTGATTAATTCGAAACAGTTGCCAAATTATTCAACTGAGCAATACTGTGTCTATTTACTATCTATTTTCTAAATTTCTTAATGAGAGTAATGAACACCACTGAAATTTTTTTGAGAAGAGCTAATGTAAAACACAGCTCAAAGTATTATGGTCGGTTGTGGGCAACTGTGTGTATTTGAAATGGTTACAACTTAGGAAAGACAGACTAGAGCCAGCGTATTTCAGTCCGTACCGAGTAAAGATGGTTAAATCTAGTACAATGGTGATACAAAGCATCATTAATGGCACAGTTTCTGAACATCATTAGGCACACATACATGTGTTGCCTGAAGAGGTAGTTTCCAAAAGTGTAAATCAGAATGTACCTCCTTACCCTTGCATACGTGATATTCTTCGAGTTGATGAGTATATTTTTTTTCTGTTGTAGTTTGAACAGACTTCATTTCTTCTTTTGACATGTTTTAAATTAAGTTGATGATAACAATGTGTTCTTATGTTGGTGCTTAATGCATACGTAAAGTGTTGTGGTAATTTTGCTGTGTAGCAATATGTATGACATACTACTGAGTGAACTTGAAAACAATCAGAGCTTAAATAGGTGAGGTGATATTCGTTAGGTGGATCCTGCATCATTCATATATTCATATGATTCCTGGTTGATGGGGCGGGGGCGGTTCCCGAAATGCAAGTGGGTGCGGGATTAAAGTTCAGCCTTGAAGAAAGGCAGTTTTGGAGATTATGTAGATATGAATATCTTATACTTGAAATTATAAGAGAAGTGCAGGAAGATGAATGATTTATTTTGTGAAAACGTGTAGTAGCCACCAGTTGATAGTTACAAGTGCAAGTGTAGTAGTGATTTTAAAAACGCCGAAATAGCGGTGGTAAGTTGTGTTGTGAAAGTTTGCCGTAAACCCGGACAAGTAAAATCCTGGGATGAAAGAATATCTACTCCTAACCCTATCCCGCCCAAAAAGCCTGTAATGCCCGCAACCAGAAGGAGGTTATTGATGTGGTTGTGTAATACTGATATTGATATTTATTTTTCATTTTGGGTATTCTGTATTTTAGTTGCAGAAGTCATAAGAAGAAATGAGTGAAATTATTTTATTTTATATTGTGCATATTTTTATATTCAATATTTCCTTTTTTATTCTTATGTGGAAGATTTTTTGGAGGGGTAATTTCTATGTATACATTTTGTGTTGCATTTCTGTCTTGTACCTGCCATGCCTAACCGGGTCGGAGTGTCCTCCATATATCATTGACTAGCAAGGGCGAGTGCTCACCTCCTCCCGGAGTGAGGAGCTTGGGGAGGAAGTAATATCCTAATCCATGTATGCAAAATATGTGTTTTATACGTCAAAGTTTATGACCCTAAAATCATAAGGTGATGTGTTTGACTGCTTATCTCGATCATATTGCAGAATTAAAAAAAAACCTAACAATTCAGCATGTTTATAGAGCAAGATTAAATCTTGTTTGCTGAGGGTTAGTCAGTACCATTAGCGTGATCAGTTGACAAAGTACTCACCTGAGAGTATCGGCTGTACATATTGTATTCACAAACCATTATGTAATTAGATGAAAAAAAACCTATGTTCCGATGTCTCATTATATGTTGTCATAGGAGATATACTGTATATACAAAATAATGATGGGAATAGCACTAAGAGACAGGAAAAAAACAAAATCGATATGAGAACAATGTAAAGTAGAGATTATTCTAAAACCATATAATAAAAAGAACTGCACATGGGCAGGACATATAATGAGAATGACAGATGGGCATGACGAATAACAGAATGAGTCCCTCGAGATTTGAAAGGAAGCAGGGGAAGGAAGGAAAGATGGTGGATTAACAAACTTAGAAACATTACGGGTATAGACTGGCATAGGAAGAATCTCGAACAAATGCAAGTGGAAGGACATGTCGGAGGCCTTTATTCTACAGTGGATT
>NC_090741.1:112909781-112924781 GCF_036898095.1 Palaemon carinicauda
AGAGAGAGAGAGAGAGAGAGAGTCTTCCTTTCTTGATATGTAAATGGCATTTTTTGGGGCGGGCAAGAAAATATACTGTAGGTTACAATGTGGTTGAGTATTGATACCTGAGGGGTATGCTAGTCAATTTTCTTCAACAACAAATGGGAGAGTATCATTTGTACCATAGCAAAGTTACTGAATGTCTAATCCTATAAAGATAAGCAACTCATTAGAATAGTGTAGTGATAAGAACACTCTGCATTCAAAATATTCATTATAATCTCTTATTAAAATCAATTCGAGTTTTTACTCTCTGTAACATTAGAGCCTATTTCTCTGGAATATGTGCTCTCCTTCATCTCCCCCCCCCCTATTCTCTCCCCTAAGCAATAAACCACAAATGTTTCCCTAACTGTTGTTCAAAACCTTCACTCTTGAATTAACGTTTTTTCACCTCATAAATGTGGTTACTATATGGGTATTTTGAGTGGCTGAGGTAATCAGTTTGATTTCAGACCAAACTATAGTGTAACTTGAATTCCTTGTTTCAGTAGCTTTCACAGAAATTTCAGTATTAAGATTTTGTTATTCTTGACCAATTAACCCATAAAATTAAGAAAAAGGACAAGAATTTTTCTAAATAGCCTTCTCCTGTGTTTCATGGAAAAAAAATCCTATGATGTTGACACAAAAACTTCGCTGATAGCGATTCACGGCTATGGTGTAAAAAAACTTACTCTAAACACATCAACGGTTAGAAACTTGCAACATTGTGAATCTTCAATGAACAGCAGCAGGTTACAGCGCCAAAAGTGTAGTTACAGTATCTAGCTACTTGATGGCTTGAGACCATACTGATTATGCCATGTAGCTTTTATAGTCTGTTCTTTTCATTTCAAATTTGATTTTCTTCCCTTATTAGAGGATAGCTAGAAGTGAGTGGCATGAGAGGTTCCATCAATTCTGGCTTCCTGCCCTCTTTGCCAACAATATGGTGCCCCATAACACCCACCTTAAAGTTGGCATAAAGAAGCCAATTGACCCAAGTATTTTGTAAGTAAACTTTTGATAGTATTCATCGTTATGTGTCTGTGCGTTCTAATACCCGCTGTCTTTTTTTGACCGAATTAAAATTAAATAATGCAGTCATAGAAGCAATTTCTTATCATACAGTAAAATACACAGTACAGTCCTGTTTGTGGCATTGTACGGTATTCAAAATATTTCATTATCTTACCAAGAAATTAGTAACTCTGCTGAACTTTTACTCTAGTATGTCTCTTAACTTTTTTTTTTTTTTTTTTTTTTTTTTTTTTTTTTTTTTTAATCAAATAAATGTATTTCTAAAACAGTATTCTTTTCAAGCACTGCCATACAACAAACCAGAGGATTAGGTTTCCTTTTTTTTCATGGCAATTTCAGCCTTATATATTTCCCATTATATCTTTAATGAAAAAATCTGAGATGTTTTGTAATTGTTCATCCCTCTTGTACTTGCAGATACTCAATAAAGGAATATGAGAGATTGTACCGCTTTCTGAAACCACAGATTACATTTGTACAGTTCCTGAAATATGTTCTAAAAACATATCAAGAAGGAAAAGCCGATGCTCACTGGTTTGTAAAAAAAAATCTTAGAGATGAAAGATTATGTGACCGAATTATTCTTCGTTTTCTTTGTTGCAAACAAACAATGGCACATCGTTTTATAATCAATATCAATCACTGGTGTATATCTTGAAACTCTCGTTGTATAGTATAGTGATTCTCTCTCTCTCTCTCTCTCTCTCTCTCTCTCTCTCTCTCTCTCTCTCTCTCTCTCTCTCTCTCTCTCTCTCTCTCTCTCTCTTAATCCTAAACTATATTTTCACAGGGAACCTTATCACCATAGCTGCTGTCCTTGTGATATTGATTATGACTACATCACAAAAGTCGAGACGTTATCAGAAGATTTGGAATACGTTTTCAAGGAACTTGGCATTCCAGCAGACCCGGATACTTCAATGAACCAAAAAAGGAAGAGTGTTGATAAAATCTACTCAGATTTTGCGTAAGTTTTCAACAGTATTACTGACAAGGAAAGGTAATTAAGTTTGTGGGTTTTATGTAAATCTGTAATTGATTTGTTAAGAAACGTTAATAGTTGTATAATTGAATTCTATGTCTGCTTAGGAATTGAATGTAACAGTTGAGATAAGAATTGTCCAAATAATATAAAAATGTCGAAAAGACTTCTCACTAAAAAGAACATTGAATAAAAGCTTTTCACCATATTTTTATGTTACTCTTTTATACTTTAATCATACCATTTCATTATAGTTATGACCGTGATACTCATGGCCTAACCTGTAGATTAGGCAATAGTTTTGAAGTCATTTGCAGTTCGATCTTGCAACCTGTCAGTAAAGACCTAAAACTTAATTTAGTCACGAAGTTCCATTTATTTTTTGTAAATTTCTAGTGCTATCTTGTCTCCTTAAGTCTGAAGTGAATTGATTTTTTATTTCAGATACTATCGAAAAGTGCCTATGTATTTGAGAAGAGGGATTTACCAGTACTTGAAGTATGACATGGATCTCTTTGGATATGAACTTCCTAAGAATTTCTTAATTTAATATAAAACTTGGATGGATGTAGAGTGAATAGCATTCTTCTTCAATTAAATAAAATTATATTTTTGTGGTTAATGAGCTGCGTGGTCTCCGGAGAACTTTCCTTTGAAAGGCTAGAACAAGGAATCCAACAAGACAAGAAAATGCTAAAGAAATATTCTCTTCCCTACTTCAAGGCAGTGCACCTACATACACAGAAAGGACTTTGTGAATATAAGAATGACCTACATGCTCGGGATTTAATTTGTTAATCCTACCGTCTCTTATTGTGCGATACGTCGGACACAAGACACATGGCCGATAACCAACACTGGCACTGGATCCAGGGTCACTTGGTCACCAATATGTGCTCGTGTACCCTCTTTTGATTCAACTGGGGACGGCCTTTCCTGCACGCTCTTAGTACCCTACTATGGTGGTAATAAATATAGTGAACAATTTTGAAGTTTCTTCTTTCAATCACCTTTCTAGTAAATCCGAGGAATTATTTAAGCTAAGTGCATTTATATATGTATCTATTTTTACCTAATTTTATATACGTATTTGTTCATACATATATATATATATATATATATATATATATATATATATATATATATATATATATATATATATATATACATATATATATATATATATATATATATATATATATATATATATATATATATATATATATATATATATATATATACATATATATATATATATATATATATATATATATATATATATATATATATATATATATATATATATATATATATGTTACAGTCAATATCTAAATCCAGGCAATTTGTAAAGTGACTGAACTTTTCAGGCAATATGTGAATTACCTGGTTCACCCAGTCAATTTACAAATTAGCTAAAAATAGCAGACAATTTATAAAGTGACTAAAATTATAATAGATTTCCTTGGCATATTGACTTAAATGAACCCAGGTATGGATATTCTGTCAGTTTACCTATTGAAACTTTGTTTGCTGTTTTTTATCACAATTAAGGCCTTCAGCAGATCCCGGACACTGAATATGCATTGGTTTACCATGAAACATTAACAAGTTTGGCCAAAGAAGTTTAAGTTCCGAAATGTCAAATGTTGTAAATTTACTGCCATTATTGCTTTCAAAAATTTGAGATGGCCCAAACATTAAAAATATGTCCATTTGTTGGAATGCATCATCAGCGGTCCTTTTGGAAGTTAAGGGACAAAATAAGCAAGACTTTTTTTTTAGGTGATCTTGATATAACATTATCCACTTATATTTACCTTTCATACAAGACTGCATGTCAACAAGATCCACCTGATTTGACAAAATTGGTCGTAAATCTTTTCCGTTTCTTTTGACACTGAACACAAAGATTTGAACAGTCCTACAGTATCTCGAGTAACATTTGCATATTTTAGTAAAGCAATGACTATTTTATTACTTCCACCATGTCCCATAGTAATATGAATACGTTTTCTTGTGTCCAACTTATCATCAATTTGCACAAAATAAACAGGTTCTTGACTTTTATCATTTCGTCTTTTCAACGTCAACACACTAAAAAACTTCATAATTTCCGAGGATGTAATACTGCCGATTCAATTTATCTTTTTGCAGATGATGCTACTTTGAGTTCCTCTATCAGACTCTAGTATTAAATTTTAAGCAGCAGTAATTTTAAAAGAATCAGAGTTTTACTTCAACATCTATTTCTGGTAAAAAAAAAAAATGCTTCCTCAGAACACACCATACTTTGTGTGTAAGTACTAGTCTTTCATACAAGCACAATAATAAACTACCCAGACAACAGCATACAAAGTTTCAATAGGTAAACTGACAGAATATCCATACCGGGGTTCATTTCTGTCAATATGCCAAGAAAATCTATTAGAGTTTTAGTCACTTTATAAATTGTCTGCTATTTTTAGCTGATTTGTAAATTGACTGGGTGAACTAGGCAATTCACATATTGCCTGAACAGTTCAGTCACTTTACAAATTGCCTGGATTTAGGTATTGACTGTAACATATATATATATATATATATATATATATATATATATATATATATATATATATATATATATATATATATATGAATATGCATATATATATATATATATATATATATATATATATATATATATATATATATATATATATATATATATATATATATATATATATATATATATATATATATATATATATGCGTGTGGTAGTGTGTGTGTGTATGCATGTATTACAATTTCTTATCTAAGCACATTGACAACGTACTTTTTGTGGATCTTTTTTAATATCAGATTTCCTATAATCATTTCTACTTTCAGGAAGACTGGGACATAAAACTCTTTTCCTTTCTTATTGTAGGTTTCCTATGAATCCATTAGAGGTTATTGTCTTCTTTAATAACAGATTTTCCCGTTATTGCTTTTTCTCTTTCATCAACTGAGTTAATCGTATATATATATTCCCAGGAAATTTTAAAATTATTTACTAAAGTGATATGAAATATCGAAAACTTTATTTCAAACGTATCCAAAAGAAAATACTTCTTTATTATAAGTATAATATAACCTTTTGAATAAAATTATTATGGAATTTTAATCATGCACATAATTTCTTAATAAAATCCTTGGAGAAAATTGAAATGTTTTTCAAGGGAATTAATCGTAACTATGAAGCAATTTACAGAAAGGTTAATTGTGTTTAAAATGTCGATTAATTTGTACATCTATCAAAATGAACTCTCATTCTGAACGCCAAATTAGAGGACATTCATATACAAATACAATCATTATAGGCAAGGACTTGGATGGTCGTGTGACAGGCATGGTGGAGGTAATAAATACGGGGACACATCCCTAAAATATTATTTCATTTATAGACAACATATGCTTTTTTTTTTTTTTTTTTTTTTTACATGATATCCGTAAGGGATTTGTGTACCTAGTGAATAATTCCTAATTATCTCTTAGTGGCCTGTGATTATTGGTAATGTTAAAATTGATTTACCCGGTATTACACATCTGTTTGGGAATATCAAGGTCTGGTTGACATGAACACTTTCAATTTCCATGTGAAAAGGCGATATTTACTCCACACTCGCCAGACACATAATCAGACCATCTCTTGCATGTTTAGTTCACAAATGGTAATCCTTTCAGATAGAAGAATAAGGGTTCATAGATAACGCTTGAAAATAAAATGAGATTTGATCGTCCTTTCCAGCTCAGATTTTCTTTACGCCATGATGAGTTTAAAGCAAAAAGTTATACAATGTAATAAGTTTAACATAAATACGCTGGATGTAAATATCCACATTTCAAAATGGATTGAAAAATATAATGGTGACAATTGTGTGTTTTTATCCAAAGTTTTATTTTTCCTTCAATAATGTTGACATGGGCTTAGAAATAGACGATATAATAAAAGAATAACATTAGCTGGTACTTTCAACAGATTTTTGAAGCAGAGATCTATGGCAGTTACAGTATAGAGTTAAATGTAGATAGTGTATTATTATTATTATTATTATTATTATTATTATTATTATTATTATTATTATTATTATTATTATTATTATTATTATTATCATACTAGCTGAGCCACAATTCTAGTTGAAAAATATGAATTTTATTAGATCATGGGCTACAAAAGTGAAAAATATCCCACTGAGGAAAGGAAATCAATAAACTATATATGAAGTAATGAACAATTAAAATGAAATATTTTAAGAACACCAGCTACATTAAAACAGATCTTTCATATAAATTAGAAAAAGACATATCTTAGCCTGTTCAACATACAAACATTAGCTAGAAGTTGGAACTTTTGAAGTTTTACCGTTTCAACTACCCTATTACGAAGATCATTCTACAACTTGGTCACAACTGGAATAAAACTTTTGAAATACTGTATAGTATTCAACCTCATGATTGATAAGGCATGACTATCAGAATTAACTGCATACCTTGCATTACAATGAGCATGGTACTGCCCGGGAAGGTCTGAATGCAAAGGATGGTCAGAATTAGGAAAAATTTTATGGAACTCCTGTAGAGATGTTTCTTTGAATCTCCTTGTAGCTCAAGTAACTCCTTTTACATTTCTTTAGGAACAGATTCAAAATCAACTTCAAGTGATGAAGAAAGCATTGTAAAATGAGAATTTTGATGATTAAAGTCTTGGAATCTTTCAGAGAATTCCATCTTGAGTGAATGGAGCTCATTTGCAAAGGAAGAGGAATCTGCTTGTCAATGCTGTGCTAATGTCGGAAAGTGGAAAACATTTCTATTTCTTAGTTATCTCTCCCTATTTCTGAATTTAGTTTGAAACAAGTTGAGTTGACCCTTCCTCTGCTCTTTGAAATTTTATTAATTTAGATTGCACGTAAGGTTCACAAGGATACCTAAATCACGGACCCAGTCACTATTTTCGAGTTCCGAAACCGACTTTCCTTTCATTTCCATGAAAAACAAAATTTCTTCCCTCAGCTCATAATGTTGCTTCAACGTTTAACCTTACTTAACCATCTTACTTCACAAATAGGTAAGGTTTCCATGCTCTATATAAATATCGGGTAAGAACTCCTTAAATTGTTGATGATTTAGGGTCCTGGATTTTATGGAGTTGACACATAACACAACAGTGGATATGGTCTTTGGAAATTTCCTAGACTTTGCTCATAAATTCTGTTGATGAATCATACAATGAAATACAATAAAGCTGTTGGATTCCCTGTGCATTAAAATCTCTGCCTTCAATTCTTAAACAAATCCATTTTTATTTCCGACCATGGGAGGTGCACTATCTGTTGCCTATCTATGAAGCTTGTGAAATAATATATCTAAATTTTTTCATTAAATTTTTCACTTCAAGAAAAAATAGCCTTACTTGTTGTGGGTCCTTTATTTAATTCAAATCCAAGCATTTTGTCCGTAACATTAAAATCGGAATCAGCATCACGCATATACATATATATATATATATATATATATATATATATATATATATATATATATATATATATATATATATATATGTATATATATATATATATATATATATATATATATATATATATATATATATATATATATATATATATATACATATTTGATTTCAAAGACAGCAAATCTGTATATATATATATATATATATATATATATATATATATATATATATATATATATATATATATATATATATACATATTTGCTGTCTTTGATATCAAGTGTCCAGAATAATAATAAACTGAAAATATTCGTCTATCTCAAAGACCTGTGACAGGAAGCAATGAAGAATTCCGAACTTCTATAGAATCAAATGTAATGAAGGTACGATTGCAATATCAATCTTTTTCTTTAACCATAGACGAAAGTACTGATGTGACTGGTATACTGTAACACAGCTACTGTATATGCTCATTCTGCGCGACAAAGAGAAGAAAAAGTCGAAAAATTGAGAAAAGCCTTGTTACGACAGAAAATGTTTGTTTGTTCAGAATCAGAATGAGATTAATATTGCACAAGTCAGTTACATTGTTGAAAAAAAAAACTTTGCAATGTATTTGAAAACCTTTGGTAATGGTGAATTTATAAAAATAGAATATATATATGTATATATATATATATATATATATATATATATATATATATATATATATATATATATATATATGTATATATATATATATATATATATATATATATATATATATATATACATAAATATATATATATATATATATATATATATATATATATATATATATATATATATATGTGTGTGTGTGTGTGTGTGCGTGTGTGTGTATATATATATATATATATATATATATATATATATATATATATATATATATATATATATATATATATATATATATATATATATATATATATATATATATATATATATATATATATATATATATATATATGTGTGTGTGTGTGTGTGTGTGTGCGTGTGTATATATATATATATATATATATATATATATATATATATATATATATATATATATATTATTTTTATAAATTCACCATTACTATAGGTTTTCAAATACATTGCAAAGTTTTTTTTCAACAATGTAACTGAATTGTGCAATATTAATCTTATTCTGTTTCTGAACAAACAAACATTTTCTGTCGTAACAAGGCTTTTCTCAATTTTTCGACTTTTTCTTCTCTTTGTCGCGCAGAAGGAGTATGAAATGGTGGATATTTTGTCAAGTAATGTATTTTCAAATTATACTCCTTCAATATACTAAGTATATATAAACAAATGAGACACTCTGGCTTTTCATCCCATGTCTATCGTCCATTTTTGTTGAAACACACGACCTTTCTTAGACATAATTTGGGTTCAAATATTTCAAAAATTATAATCTTAGGTGCAAAAATACATGGAAAACTATGGTTTTCATGGATTGGTAGATATGGCATGACTGACAATTATAATTTTTCTTTAAAAAATCCTTTATTTACCGCCGTGTTCAGAGTACGGAAATGCGAGACGGATTGAGTGCTTAAAGGTCGTCTGACATGAATATAGTAACTAATATTTTTCTTAAGCACTGACACGTGTACAATCATTTTATCCTAAAAATACGGCCGTCATGTGCTGATTTACTACACTGTAGCGATTTGAATTTCGCTGCCTATATTCACCCATTTTGAATTTTCCCACATCTTGGAGAGGCTGGAAGCCATAGCTGTGATGTCAGCTCAGCAACACGGACTGCGGTGGCGTGGCAGTTTGTTTACATTGTGTTTGAGCGACCATGGATGAAAGCAACGCAGAGAAAAGCTGTTTCTTGGATCGCCAAAAAGATGTCAAGAACTGGAAGAGATTCTGTGGCTCTTGGCTGTTCGAATACAACAGCACAAGGTCTAAAACTACCCAGATTTCCTTGGAAAAAAAAAATTAGCCAAAAAATGCTATTTCCCAACAGCCCATGCTTTCCCCCATTGCTTTCCATGGCAATGCAGTTGTTGCATGTACACCTATGTTTAAAAAAAAATCATCTAAAATGTAGACACAATGGTTGGTGTATAACATGGGGGAAAGGGGGGGGGGGGGGTGGGGTCTGCTTGTCATCTGTCGACAAATTAGGATGCCAAACAAAAATTGAACACAGTTGTTACAAGTCGATCTGTGTGATTATGATATATTTGATGTTAAGTTGAGTAGACCAAAGAACTACGGAATAGAGGGATGGGGAGTGAGGGAGAGGTTGACTGATAGTTATGCGCCGTTGCAAAGGCTATGCCTCACCCTGAACCTGAACCTGAATACAATAGCCAATACACGTTTCTGCTTCCACCAGCATTGGTCTCTTTCCATTACAGGGGGGGGGGGGGGCTAATCAGATGCTGCTTTTATTGTGATATCAAAGCAGAGACAATAAAACACAAACAGGGCCATTGCTGATAGGATTGAAAGTGGTGAATTTTATTGTTACTTTGTCAAGTTCTTTTAAGAAAAGTCATTTAGAATTTGTTTCTCGCCCTTTTAAATAGGCCTATCTTAAAGACAACATAACATATCAAGCTAAAAACATTAAAAAAAAAAAAACTGCAACATTTGATAACATACCGATATGACTTGGGTGGACGTGCATCAGTGAATTTGATATCAAACTAGCTTAAAAATTCAGCATAAATTATTGTGAATTGATTTCCTTGTTGGGGGTGGGCATTTTGTTTATGGCAAATAGAGAGTTATGTCTTTTTTTACTCACACGTACCAAAGAAAAATATTGCCTGCAAGATATGAAGACGACTTGGATCTATTAGAGAAGAAAAAAAAACTATAAAGTTTTGACAATAACAAGCTACTTCCGTATAATGTGTGCTGTGGGTGGTGAAAGATTCGTGGTATAGTTCTTTAAAAATAGGAGTTTACCAATCAGTTGTTCTTGTTCTGTCATTCACGTGCAGGCCAGCAAAATTGTTCGTGTCGTGTTGTGACTCCACTCCCTCTTTACTATAACAGGAATTGTCAGTTTTGTCGGATAAGGTTGGCTCGTATTGATACGGCAAAACACGTAAAGGATCACTAAATCTTTCTTGTTCATCACTGCAATTGCCTGATGAATCAATGTATCCTTCATAGCTGCTAAAACTTGATGAGGAACATTCAAGATCCGAGCACACCCATTTTTATATTAGGCATCTGGCAGCCCGCTCAGCTTTAGGTGGTTTTATGATCCTGATGCAGTGTTTCCGGCATAACGTCACGCACAGCCGGCCGCCCAGCACGAAAATCTGCCTGGGCTAGATAGCCAGGTCAATGAATTCATGCATTTGTTATATATAAATGTTAATATTTCTGGACATAGGGCGGTTGATACCTGTGATTTATAGTGATAATGATTACGATATGGCATGTCAATGTGTAAAGTAACTTATTTTAAAAACATATTTTTGATGTCAAGGCACCTTTAAGTGGCAGGCTTTTTCTGATAGGCTAATTAGAATATTAAAAGGGTCTTTCCCTTGAAACAACCCTTTCAAATGTAATTAAAGTTCTTGAAGTATCATTGCCTAGAGAAGCAGTGAAACTGAAAATGGACAGTGGAAAAAATAATATTTATTTCAGAAATGTTTGAAGTGGATAATTCTAGTTCTGCATAGTAAAAATAAAATTTTCGTATCAACATCCAATCTCTCCCCAAAAATTTAATATTTATCTTTAGGTCAGAAGGTACTCGTTCAGCTTATATATTAGTATTTTGAGTGAGAAGGGAATTTTGAAGACGAAGGTTGATGATTTAATAATGAGTTTTTTGTTTTAAGAATCCTAAATCCAAAGCTGGCCGTATTTCAACACGTCCAGACCTGTGTGCCACAGATTGCCCATGTCTGTTATTTGGTGATGCCAAAAAGATATCCTGATGATATTCATAATTGAGAGAGGAAAGTGATACCCTTTTCGGAAGTAATGTGCTGCGGGATGCTGAATCCAGTTATCCATCTGGAAAATAAGGCAATGGGAAGCGGATGTGGCTTTAGGCCAACGAACGGAGTGATCGATGACTGTAAAAAGTTAAAGTTGTGTTTCTGATGTACATTGGTAGGAAATCACATCAATATAAATGTGTACAAAATAGCAAAGAGGTTGATGAAAAGTTCTCACACCTAAATCCGTGTGTCAATCAAATTTTGAAGTTTGGCATGAAGTACAGGCATAAACCCAATCCGTGTTATGAATTTATAGTTCAGTAGTTGTGAAGTAGACTGGAGTGAAGTGTGTGAGATATCCTGGAACAATTTAAACACTTTTGGGGAATGGTGGCTGGTATCTATGGGCTTGGCCTACCAGTACCGAAGTCTCAGAGGTGGTTGGTGTTGGAGTACTCAAGGACAACGTGTTCACAATGAAGAGACATGCAAGTTGTCTTTTAGGTTTGGCCCTTCTGATCTTTTTTTTTTTTTTGGGGGGGGGGGCTTCTGGCAAACGTAGTAATGCATTTCAAGGTAGACAGCAGCCAACATGTATCAGGAAAGGATGTCGGCAAAGGAATTTAGTTTGCCAGGGATACGTTGAATAGTACAATTGTATTCAGGATTTAACATAGAGAAGTTGACGTTGACAGAAGAACCAGGCATTGGACTCTAAGGTGAAGGCATGAATAAGAGCTTGTGGTCCATAGGAATGACGAAGGATGTGTCCTTTAAAAATGGGTGAAAATGGCAAACGGCCAAATATATTACCAACAGTTCAGGGTTGAAGGTGGAGTAGATGGAATATGTCTGAGAAAGTTTTCTACTGAAGAAGGCTCATGGTGTGATACATAGATTATTTCTTTGAGTACCACCTTTACAGCAATATCACTGCCGGAGGCAAAGAGCACGAGGAGTAACGTTGGCAAGGTAAAGGTGAGATCAGTAGCATTTGATAGGGCTTTCTTAATGTCAAAGAAGGCCTCCTCCTGAAAGGTTTTTTGCTTAAAGTTTTTTTGGCTTGACCTTGAGGGAGTTATAGAGGGGGTCAATAGTGGCAGCAATGGCTGGCAAGAACCAGTGATATTGCTGATAACTTCGAGGGAGGATTGAACACTTTAAAGAGTGATGTGATGACCCAAGAATGCCACTTTTTTGGCACCCAAGGAACAGTTTTCTTACTATATCATAAGGCTATTCTGCTGCAGGCAGTAGAGGACGATTTGTAGGTGGCATTGGTTGTTCTTTTCAGAAGGGGAAAATACTAGTATGGCATCTACATACAAAATGCAGATAAGAAATGTCCCCTATGACGGTAATCACTATTTTTTGAAATGTAGCACCAACATTAAGAAGACCAAAGCAGGGGTAACTGATGGTCTTGGGGATGTCAGCTAGCTTCATGGGCACCTGATACTACTCTTAGGGGATCAAAAGGTAGGGGGTATTGTCAGCGATATTGGGAAGTGGTAATGGTCTGGCTCCGTGTGCAAATCATGATGTCTGTAATCCCCAAAAGTGTGTATGGAATCTTCTTTCTTCAGGATGATGTAAAAGTGTGATGACTATTAGCTGGAAGCGTTTTTAAAAAATGGCCCTCTGCTTTTTGACTTGTGTGCATTTAGAAGCTGCAAATAGTTTGCTGGCAAATGTCTGAATCTTGCCAACACTGGGACTGCACAGTCCTGATATGATGATAGGGGTTGTGCTTAGCGAGATATGTAGACATATGGCATTGTTTTTGTTGGAAGATGTCAGGATACAAAGTTAGAAGTTGGGTGTAATAATCCATGGGGAAACTGATGTGGAGAGTGAGGTCTGAAGGAGTAGGTGATAACGACATAGTTGTGCAACGTCAACCAGCAAATGGAAATTGGATGCGAAATGCAGGTGATGATAAAATTCCACCAGTACTTAGGGGCCCAAAACAACAGTGTTAGTATCTCATAACCATGGGTAGGGATTCCAGACATGTTGGCGGCAAACATCAGCAGTCTTGGAATGAATAGGTCGCACCCTTAAGAGGGAATGTAGCAGAAGGGAATGACACACACTAGTATATACCAGAAAGAACACATTAGATTTTTATTCATGAGAGAAAAAGAGATTAGTTAATGGGAAAGCTATCACCACAGGCAATGGCCTACTTGAATTCCTTTTTTTGACCATTGACGTTCAGTAGCATATTCTTTAGCAGAGACCCAAATATGGAGTAGCACTAGCACAACTGAGGACGATAGACGTTATCTATTAGTTGCTGAAGATTGAGGCAAGGGTGTTTGGTAGCATAGGTGGGTGGTAGGTGGCTTCGCCACGGCCCAGGCACGTCATGAGGTAAACATCAATATCCTACAGCATTTGCATCAGTTTCAGTCAGTGATGTATGGTTGTCCCGTTTCGTCAGGAGTGGAATTATTGATGGATGTTTTAACAGTAAGTAGATGTCCATAAAGGCATCGACTTTTGTCATCAGTTCCTTCATGGACAAGGTGTTGACATTAGAGAGTATGGTTCACACAGGCTATGGCAGGTATTATACCCAAAGGGTAAAATAAAGGAGGTCATTCTGCAGCAGTCTGAGAGCAAGCAATAATTATTATTCATCTAAGAGCCATCGAAACTTTTCAATCATAAAAGGTGTTCAAAGAGCTGCAACATCAAGGGTACATAAGTGGTTGGCGATGGTAAGTACTGTTCCCGGAAGTAAGATTTGAAGGCATCACACTGTATGGGGGTGTCCTTCTGTTTCAAAGTCAGTCTGAAATTTCCGGGAAGGTGTCATCGGGAATCGCAGCAACGACGTAATCGGCTTTGCTACATGAGCTGGTTACACCCTTGGAATGGAGCTGAACCTCAGTGTGGTGAAACTAGGCAAATGCATCTCTACTGGCAAAAGGCAGAAGCCTCACTGCAGCAGCATTAACAGATGATTCAGGATCGGTAGTGTGTATCGCCATGGGATGCAGCAGATGGAGCAGTGAAGTGGGAGGGGAGCTATAGTCAATTTTGTTTTTAGTGAGGCAAATTTCTACCGGGTTGCAGGGGTGCCTTTTTAGCTCGGAAAATCTCCTAATAGCTGATTGGTCGGAAGTATTTTGGTCCGAATACCATTATTTTTTTCAAATAATTACCAAGTAATGTGAATCGAAACTTCTACTAAACAGAATTTTTCCCTCAGACATAGGTTTTGCCAATAAATAATGTTAACAACTAAAGATCTTATAAAGTATCTTGATTGTAAATCCAAATTTAATAACAGCACCCACGGAAGTCAACAACAGGAGCTTGTTTTCAGAAGCACGCTGTATAATTTTGTAACTTTTTACATATATCAGCACAAATTGAGATAAATGACACTAAGAATAAGTGAAAACATTTTATTATAAACTTTCTTTGAATACCAGAATCTACTAAAAACGTGGAATTGATAAAACTAACTATTGGTGAAAATAGCAGTTAGGTAAAA
>NC_090741.1:112939781-112957281 GCF_036898095.1 Palaemon carinicauda
ACTATACCTAACTCGCATGAATCCATTGAGTTTTTATGGAATTCAAAGGAGTCAGCTGTACATATTTTTTTATTCATTGCATCTGAACAGTGAGTTAATGGATTTAAGCCTTTAATGACCGTGTATGTTTCCTTGTCTCGTGAAATCAATACGTGTCCTGTCAAACTGGATATTACTGGATTTGAGTGATTCGTTATGAAAGTCGGAAATGGTGATATCCTGTAAGATTGCCAGGCATCGGAATAATCAAAGGTAATTGTAATCATAATCCTGTGATTTTCAACGCTTATTGTAATTAGGCTGTAATAAAATTCTAACCTACGTGCGTCTAACAAAGGAACATAACCTAATTTCTCCCGTTCGTTCTCCACAATTAACGTTAATTCTCTTATTGGCAACAAATGCGGTGACAGTACACCTTTAGTCGCTAATGTAATAGCTTCCACATAGTCTTTTGATTTCTTAATGAAATGTGCAATTCTATTATGTATATGATCTATTTTTGAATCATAATACGTTAACGTTGCCAACAAATCTTGTACTTCCATAATCTGACTGATATTACTAGAATGTTCGTTCACCAAACTCATAATTTGATTGATTGAAGCTAACTGATTCCTTTGTTCTGACATAATCAATTCATTTTCATGAGTCAAAAACTCAATTTTCTTATTTTGATTACTAATCTTAAGATGATTGGAAATCCCTAAGCCTAAACTTGCAATAGAACCAAAGATGTTTAGTGCAGCAAAAATAAACGGGTTACGTTTTTCAAGGATATCGTGTCTTACTGTTCACAACAAAAGGTCACGAGCCAAAGATTCTGCCTCGCAAGTCTTATTTTACAAGTCATCGGATAGCATCTCTGCAACTTTTTGTGTCGATGCAAGCGAACTCTCTGTATTAAAAGGAAAGTGTCTTCTATGCATTTCATTTATTGGAACAGCAAACCTTGAAATTGCGCTCTTTAAGCTAGTGACGTCATTCTCTGGGAGAAAAATTGCTTGCATACATACTTCAACAACTATGTTACTTCATGTAATAAAAACGTCTTCTTGTCTTTCTACTATAGTGCCATATTTATAATCTATACTTTTAGTTTTAGAGCTCTTCCCACACAAGAAAAATGTCTGAGCGAACAATATCACTCCTAACAATAAAAACTTCATATTGGAAACCTGTAATGAGAAAAATATATGTAATTACTCCTGTATTAAGAAGAAAAATCTTTTAACATATAAGGTTCACAAAAATAAAAAAAATAAAAATTTTTCCCTCACTTCTTTCCCTCTTATTTTAATTTCTTATGTGAGCCAATGGTACGATTCTCTCATCAGTGGGTTGGGATACATTTTGAACTCTAAACCTATTGGCCGTTAATGTTTCAAAAATGTAAAATAGGCCTTCAAACTTAGGATTTAGTTTATAATTGAGTCCTTTACGTACATTTACCTGTATGTATACATTATCACCCACGGTATATGTTTTAGTTGGCTTGGCTATTTTATCATGATTCCTTTTCATTATGATTTGTGATTCTTCTAAATTCTTTCGAAGGATATTAAAACGACTTTTGCTTGTATTTATACAATCTTTTAAAGGATTTGATAAATTAGTGTTAGGTGTTAATACATGGAAAGGCGTTCTAACTGGGGTACCATACAATGCCTCTCTCGGTGACATTTTAATTGATATTTGATATGAATGATTCAGAGTACTCAGTACCGCAGGTATTGCAATATCCCAGTTGGGGTCTGAACCCCCTAGTGTTACTCTTAATATATTTAAAACCTTCCTATTCGCTCTTTCCACTAGCCCATTCGACTCTGGGTGATACATCATAGTATTGGTTTTCTTTTTGCTAAGGAATTCACACAATGAGGTAAGAAAGTGATTATTGAATTCTCCTCCCGAGTCTGAGATTATCATGTGTGAAATTCCATGTTTACAAATGTAACACTTGTAAAACTTCCTAGCGCATTCAATCGCAGTTTTAGTTTTAAGCGCTATTAGTTCTGTATATCAAGTCAAAGCATCTACAATTACTAAGAGTTGCTTATTTCCTCTGACTGACTCGTAAAATTCTGTTAATAAATCTAAATGTACCCTTTCAAAGGGTTGATTGGGCACGGGATAAGACCCTAGGCATACAGGTGTTTTCATGTGCACTTTGTTTTCCTGACAAGTGCGACAATTAGCTATGTGTTTTTTTTTATATCTGTAAGCATCGTATGCCAATAAAACAATGATTTGGCTTTCTGTGACATTAATGAGAACCCCGGGTGTCCATGCAATGGGTTTGCATGCAACCAATTTAGGACAGTGGATATAAGTGAGATTGGTACCTCTACTGGGTTGTTAGTCACATGTGGTGTATTGCAGGTTTTCCTGGTCACGGATCTACACAGAATATTGTCTTTGATTATATAATTCTGCTGCGTATACTTTATATATTCCTTTTCCTTACGATTGCCTTTCAAAGCATTTATAATTTTTTCTAATTTCTGATCTTTTCTTTGCTCAGTCTGTAATAATTCAGCGCTCCAGCCCAGATCTTCTTGTTCAGATATCGTTTTAACAATTCAGCTAAAGGCTCCGTACAAGATAACACGGGGTTGTGTGATAATGAATCAGCAATGATATTTGCTTTCCCAGGTAAATACCCGATTCTCGCGCCAAAGTCTTGAATGATCAAATGCCACAGAGTTCGTTTGGGGCTGTGGCTGAAGCCTTTAAAGAAGTCGGTTAGTGGTTTATGATCAGTAAGAACCTTAACGGGATAACCGTATATTATGAACTCAAAATGCACTAGTGAATTACCAATGGCTAGCCCTCCCTTGTCTATTACTGTATACTTACTGCATACTTACTTTCGAGAATAAAAAGCTATCGGGAAAAATTGTCTTTCATATTGCTGAAGCAATACCCCACCTACTCCTAAGTCTGAGGCATCTGTTGCAATGAAGAATTCCTTACCGAAGTCAGGAAGTTTTAAGATAGGAGAACTACACTTTTCATCTTTCAAGGTATTAAACGCCTGTTGATGCTGCTCAGACCATATGAAATCTATGCCCTTCATCGTTAGATCATTTAGGGGAGCGGCTATTATTGAATAATTGCGTATAAAACGCCTGTAATATCCACTACATCCCAGAAAATGCTGTATTCCCTTGACATTAGTAGGTATCGGAAAGTTACGGATAGGCAACACCTTATCATGGACTACTTTAAGATCTTGGCTTGACACCATAAAACCCAAATATACTAATTCTGTTTTGAAAAATTCACACTTACTAATCTTTACCCTTAAGTTATGTTGTCTTAGTCTCTGTAGTACTAGTTCTAATTTAAGTAGATGTTTTTTTAAGGTATTGGAAAAGATTACAAGGTCATCCATATAGGCATGCAATATATCCCCTAGCCAGTCTCCAAATAGTATGTTAATCATTCTTGTAAATATTATGGGAGCACAACGTAAACCAAAAGGCATACGTAAAAATTCATAATGTCCCCTGGCTGTGCTGAAGGCTGTGTGTGGGATACTATTTTCTTCTAATGATATCTGGTGAAAGCCTTTAAGTAAGTCCAAACTGGTATAATATTTATTCTGACCTAACAAAGATAAAATATCGTCAGTGCATGGCACTGGGAATCGATCAGGGATCGTCTCCTTATTTAGGCGACGGAAATCTACGCAGATACGCCTTGTTCGATCTTTTTTTCGGTACAACTATTAACGGAAAATTAAAACGGATGTTCGATTTCCTAATGAATCTTTCTTCTAGCATTTTACCTACTTCATCATTTATTTCAATCTGGAATTTCATAGGGAGTCTGCACGAGGTTACATAGATAATTTTCTTCTTGTCCTTTAACCTTATTTCATGCTTCATCACATCTGTTTTTCCTAAGGATCTATACGTAGTGGAAAAAACATCATGATACTCGGTTAAAAGTCCAAATAATATCTGCTGAATTTCTTCTTCTTGAATGTCTGTTTTGATTTTATTTTTAATAGATTGCAAAAGGGATTCATCCGTAACTGATCGAGCGTGATTTATTTCAACAACGGTAAGAATACGATGTTTATAAACTTCTACATCCAAGGTATGTTGATTTTTGAGAATCACTAACAGGGACGTGCAAGGAACTTTTTCAGGGCAGGTGCTCAAGTGAAAAAAAGGGCGAAAATATAGAAATGAATGAGGCTAAATATATACCGGCTCAATATTCTTTCAAATTTATTTAAAATAGCCAATCATAATTCAAGAAAGAGATAAACATGACTGATATCATAGGTACCAGTGGGCTATTGTTTTTTATAAACATAAAATCTACAGTACTGACTACCAGTAGAACTAGGAAATTTAAGAAAAGAAAAATTATGTATATTACTTTTACATTAATGACTGCAAGAAAATCAATCAGTATGATCAATACAATTGGCTAATAACCAGACCTCATTCTATATCTATAAGAGAACCCTTCTGTGTGCCATTTCTTTGAATATGCTGATAAATTCACTGTTGTTGATTGTGATATCCTTTTCAACTATTAGCAACAAAAGATCAGATAACTTCTCCTCACTGGACAGGTTGCGTAGCTTTGTCTTCACCAGCTTGAGTTTGGAGAAGGTCCTTTCCACTGTTGCAGTTGTGACGGGAAGAGTGGCATAAATTGTTAAGAGTTCAAGCATAAATAGCAATATCTCCTGGATATTGTTTTCTTTCATCAGGTTGAGCATTGTAGCTGCAATGTTCTGTGGCAGGCAAGGAAATGAGGAATAGAAGATTTTTAATTCCAACCGTAGCTTGTCTACCTATTCTAACTCATAAAACTTTCATAATTTTTGCAATGACTTGAATGCCTCTTCATTCACAGGTTCTTTCCAGTTATCTTGCACTGTCATATAATGAAAGGCATGTAGGATACCCCATGTTGTGTTGTCTCCACCTTTAAATCTTTTTTGTAGCTCTTGTGATATTGTATCTAAAAACACATAATATACTCTCATATGGTAGTACTCATCCAAGGATTGATATTGCTGGTCCTCAGCAGCAGATGTAGCACTATACTTGTATCTTTCAGGCATTTTTCTTCTTCTGCCTTGTCCAGGAATCCCAGATGGGAGGTCGATGGCCATGGATTCAGCTCTCTCTTCAACATTTGTAAAAATTTCCTGAAACTTCTCATCATTTCTTAATTCTCTCAAACTTTGTAGCACTTCATCCACATTTATGTAGGAGGCAGCCAAATCAAAGTCTTTCTGTTGTAGAGCATTAGAGGCATAGGCAGTTTCTTGAAAAACTGGGGTGGTAATCTCAAGACAAACAAGAAATTCAAAGTTAATACTTTGCAGCAATATTGAGGCATCCCCTGCTGATGCATCAGGAGAATGTTATTGCACTCTCTCTCCTAAAAATTGCTTCAGAGCTGGGATGACCTTCCTCATGGTTCTGAGAGCTGACTCTCTGTAAGCCCATCTTGTGTCTGATAGCTCCTTAAGTTTAAGTGGGCGGTCTTTTGGATAAATTGCTTTCTGGATCTCCATGAAAGCAGCATGCCGTTTTGAAGAGTTAGTAATAAAAGCATACAGTTTCTCCACCAAATTGAAAAAAGTTACAAACTGAATACTTGATTTTGCACTTTCGCCTAATACTAGATTTAGGCTGTGTGCATGGCAGTGTACATAGAGTGCCTTTGAGTTTTGTCTTTGGAGTCATTACTGTAATCCATTGTATATTCCACTCACACTTGCTGCCCCATCATATCTTTGTCCACACATATCATCCATGTTATTTGGACGCAATGATACTTGGGATCATTTAAGTATTTCTGTTTTTTTTTTTTATACATCAAGGTGCAGTCTAAATACACTGTCATACTTGTTAAACATTTTCTTGGCAAGTATAGAGTAATGGAGATCAACCTACATAAAATTTCTCTGCTTCTCTTCGTCTCTAGCAGCTTGTACTTCCTGATTAGCAGTTTCTAAAGCAGTATCTAATGCTTGACTTTGGAACCCTTTCCATCAAACCATACCAATCATGTGAGATTCTGAACTAGCATGCTCCTTTATTTTCTCTAAAGCTGTCCTCCAACGGCTTATGACCTCTGATTTCCAAGCTACTCGGCCCCTGTATTTTTCATCATTCAAAAACAGACGACAGCTGAAGCAGAACATGGCATCTTTCTGAGGTGAATACTCCAACCGTGTTAATTATTATTATTATTATTATTATTATTATTATTATTATTATTATTATTATTATTATTATTATTATTATTATTATTATCATTGACACAAATAGGTGGCATAGGCAGCGGGCTTATAATACATCCCTCTCAAAGGGGCACTTTTAATACAGCAGTAAAAGGGGCAGGTGCTTGGGCACCCCTAGCATCCCCCTTCTGCACGTCCCTGATCACTAAAGTGGTATTTAAATGATTACAGACTTCAATATTACATTGTTGATATGAGCCGACTGTATAAATAGCTTGTGTGACGGACAATCCGTTAGTTTTCAAAGTGTCGGAAAGGATTAACATTTCAGATCCAGGTAACGTTTTCTTTATTTGCACTATTAAATTCGAAGTTACGTTCGGCTCGATAGATTGCGTGCAAGATGATATTACGGGTGAACGAGAATTCTGTTGGGTCGCGTATATTATTTCTTTATTAGTGAGACAAGTTATTGGTTCTTAAACGTATATCACTGTTTTATTTGTCGTCTCCTTTTTATCCAAAACTGAAATTTAAGGTATTAGAAAACTTATAGAATTTTCCTTTGATATTCACGCCGTCCTTGGCAGGGGCTAAGATAATGTTTTGATTGCCCATAGATGAGTATCCTATAATTACAGCTGGATACATATCAATGTTTTGTACAACAACAAATGTATCGGCAAACGTGCGCTTACCGACCTTGAACTGACCATGAGTTACGCCTATTACATTTAATTCATTATTTCCTATACCCGAGAGCCTTACTCCGGACTTCTCTATAGGGAAGCTCGAAAACAACAAATGATGTGTCCTCAAATCAATGATATTACGTGGACTACCAGAGTCAAAAAATAATGTGAAGGATCTGTGTTCTGTGTTGCAAATATACGGGAGCATGCACTGATTTATTTAATTCGGCCGTGTGTTTCATAGGAAAATCTATTGCCTCACAATGATCTGATAAAACATTAAATGGATTATTCAATACTACTGATGTTGATATGAATGACCTTGACCCAACACCACTCTCTTCCCCACTGGAGTTAATTATGTGGTATTTGCTTTGCTCTGCACATTCTGAAAATTAGTCTGACCTTGCGAGTTCTGGTTAGACAACCCAGGATCAGCGTTATTCGAAGAACTATTTGTTTGTTTCTGATTTTGAACTAATTTGACGTTTGGCTGTTTCTTCTTATTGAACTGAGGATTTTTCTTTTTATTTCCATATGGAACTGACTGTGGAATTGACTGTGTATTTCTAGGATTCTGTTGTGTCTTACGCAAGTAGCACTGACTATATGAATGAGTAGAACTACTATGTAACGAACAGAATCTCGTTCTGCAGTCTGCAATCAAGTGACCTTGACATTTGCAATTATAACACGTCATTCCTGCAACTTGACTATTATGAACTACGTTTACTTGTTGTGGCTTAGTTTCATTCTTTGCAAAAACTTGTGTAAACACGGGATCAAGATCAGGACACTTGCACATATGTTTGTTTATCTGTTTATATACATCCAATTCCGTACTTACTGGCGTTAACTTTTTATCAAAACACCGCACTAAAGCTTCAGGCAACATAAGTGTCATGCAAGTTAAATACATTAATCGTAAGAATTAGTAACCCAAGTGGAATTACCTAAAATATCTTGATACTCGTTTAGCCTATCGGCAATGAGAGCAGCTCTCTCAATAACATTAATCCGAGTCATAGTGGCTTGATTAAGTGTATTTCCTAATGTTAAAACTACATCCAAGGCTTCCTCACCGCCACAGACCGCACGTAGCCTAACTTTGAAATCATCCCATGTAACTGCTTCTTGAAACGAAACTCCCCTCAAATACGCACTCGCATATCCTTTCGAAAAGTCTATAAAACTTTTAGCTTCTTGTAATTATACAAATGGGTCTATAATTTGTTTAGCATTTAAATGGGCGTCGCCGGAAGAAATCCACGTCTCAACATTCTGAGGTAAGAAGCCGTTGACCCAACCTTGAAAAGGAAGGATAGCTGATCGGGCATTAACTAAGGTAACAATGGGAGCCGGGATGGGGTTACTAGGGCCTGGGGTGGGGTTACTCGGGCTGCCAGGAGGTGTCATTTTGACTTTCACTGTTTTTTTATCTCTTTGATTCCTTGCAATCCTATCAAAATCTCTATATGAATACAGATGTCCACTGCGTAAACGCAAAAATACTATTCAAACAAAGATCATAACACAATCCCCCAATACAATGATACAAATATAAAGATATTTCCCGAGAACTTCTGGAAGAAAACGGAATTAGCACAGAGAGAGAAAAAAAAATTCTCGACGAGAATTCAAAGTTGAATACAGTTTCCTTTAATGAAAGGAAAAATGAGGATTAACAAACAACTCACCCCAGCAATAATGGACGATTGACTCGTGATAACTACACTTCACTGTCTAAAACTGAAATGAATAAAGAAATGTACATAGCTTCGGTTTATATGGGCGAAGGGTGATGTCGTCATTTCCTCTCTCTCTCAACGGATTGTTTCTTCTTATTGATGTTTGGGTGAATGTTTTCGGTCCGATTTCCGTTGGATGTAGTGCTTCCTGGATATGTTTCTTCAATGTTTAGTAAACGTTGAATGTCAGTCCTTGGTTTTCTTGGGATGTTGATTGAAGATCCAGTTCCTCAGTTTGTATAACATTTATTTATTGGTATTCAATGTTTTTATTTCTTCGGTTGACGTAGATACTTAGTCAAAATTGTATATTCAATATTGTTGATTTCTTGAAGATCTTTCTCTGGTTCTTAGAGTTTTACTCGCTGGTTCTTGAAGAACTTTCTCTGGTTCTTAGAGATTTATTCGCTGGTTCTTGAAGATCTTTCTCTGGTTCTTAGAGTTTTATCCGCTGCCACCATTTATTGGTGTGATACTGTTATTAACACACATTCGGGTTCCCATCAAATGTCATCTTCAATGTGTTGTATATTAGACTTGGTATGTTACATCTTCAAGTAAGTCTAGGTAAGTTAACTTTGAAATAGTTTATTCCTTTAACATCTCCATCACAGGAGTATAGATGGTTTGGTCGGATGACCATTCCGTATGACATCTTAATAAGAACTGGCTAAAATATCAATATCACAGATATCGTATAGTCAGTTATCTCAACATTTGAACACATAATGTAAACTAAACATTAACATAGGAAGACACCTGCATACGGTGCGACACAACTCTTTTTCACGATTTGTATTTGTGTTTAATCTTCATAAAAATGTTACATTGGTGAGGTTTGGCATTAGCATCCTGGTTATGACATGACTATGGCATTTCTCACACCCGCTCCTACTTCCATATTGACTTCTTAGGTCATGTATTTAAACATGTAATTTTACATATATTACATATATATACATATATATATATATATATATATATATATATATATATATATATATATATATATATATATATATATATATATATATATATATATATATATATACAGTATATATATATATATATATATATATATATATATATATATATATATATATATATATATATATATATATATATATATATATATATATATATATATATATATATATATATATATATATATATATATATATATATATATATATATATACAGTATATATATATATATATATATATATATATATATATATATATATATATATATATATATATATATAAATATATATATATATATATATATATATATATATATATATATATATATATATATATATATATATATATATATATATATATATATTTATACTCACACACACACACATATATATATATATATATATATATATATATATATATATATATATATATATATATATATATATATATATATATATATATATATATATATATATATATATTTTTTAGGGCTTGAGCCATGGCGTCCTGATGGAAGGTTCCTTTTTGGTAGCTTCCTTGAGTATATAAACTACTAGATATTCCCAGAGAATTTAACCACAGGTAATCACAGAATTCTAACTTCTGGAGCGAGTATCCTAAAGGTTTCCCTTTAAGACATCGTATATCAACAGGGGACGCATGTATTAACGCGCCACATAGCTATCTGCACCCAACATAGAGTTAACACTTCGATGTGTAGGAGCGGAGAATAGCTGGGGAGCCGTTCCACAGCTAATCTCGTCCGTGGCTACTTTTGGTACTCGAAACGTAAACAAACGGGCACCATTGCTAAATGACGTCACGTCCGTCCTCATCCTTCGCATAGTAGCTTGCCTTACTAAGACCGATTTTCCCTGTGCTTACTTTATCGACTTGCATCTAAGCCATGTCTCTACCCTCGGCCTCGCCTTCTTCTGGAAAGTTGAGTACAAGGTTCCAGTATTGTTTAAATAAGCACTTGCATGCCTTATTTAGCTAGCCTCAACAGCTTCTCCGGCCTTATTAACTAATCGATACTATCAGTTCTTTAGTCTTTATAGCTAGGAACTTTATATATCGTGTTTTGACGCTCTTTTATCGGTCATCGCCTGACCCCATACCAGATCGCTAGCCTAGCCCCTAGGCCAGAGTACCTATCATCAGTGTTCATGCATGATATATTACAGTGATCCTAGGTTTAGTTATAAAGATAGTGGCATTATTTTATGATACTGTTTACTGTGATGCAAGTGTTTTTGCCTTCAGGGACCTTATAGGGGATAGGTTTGATAGTGTGCCTTTCTAACCTAACCTAAATGTAGGACCCCTATATGCTCCCTTCACCCCCTGCCTTAGGGCATTCCCTCTGCGTAGCCTTGCTCCCCCTACCATGTAAGGGGATCAAGCTCATATCAGAGTATCTATCGCTTCTCTGTCCTCCCTAAGGGAATGATCCCCCCTTAGGGTTGCGTCCGAGAATGAGGAACGGCCTGCCCTTCCTCTATTGCTAAGGCTAGGTTTCCGACCTTCCCTGCAATAGCGATACGTCTCCCAACCTTCCTGGTTCAGGGCGTAATATCCCTGCTCTAGGTTAGGCTTGGGGGGAGATAGTTCTGTGCCTTGCTTGAAACGGTACCCATGCACCGTTCTCAGCCAGGCTGCCTACCTTAGGCTAGGGAGCGTCCTCCCTTCATTGGTGGCCGTTTTGGTACAGAACCTCCCCTTGGAAGACCCTTCCTCTTCTCCCCTCCCCACCTACCTCTTGTATGGCCTAGCCTATACTTAGGTTAGCCTATACCCATCTGTCCCCTTTCCTACAACTCCTTCTTAGGGTGGAGTGATAGGGCTACCTTGAGTCCCTGTGTGCAGTCCGCTCTGGTACATATACCCTTCATAGTGTCCTATAGGGTTAGCAACTGGATGCGTTCTGTCCGTAGAAGTTCTCCCCCCTCTTGGGTGTTCTCTAGCCCTCCCTTGGGCTACACTGGCTCCCGGCCGCCTGCGGCTCCCTGCCACTGGGTGATAGGACTAGCCCCTATCACGGGTACACCCATTCAGGTGGGAAGTCTTGGGGTTCGTGTCCGTACTCATACATCCTTCTGTCTCTTTCACTGTCCTGGTGCCGGTCCCTTGCCGCCTCTACTGTCGGCGATACCGACCTCCCTCCTTGGTGACTCCTTCCTTGCCCCCCGTGGCCGACAGCCCTCCGTGTGCCGGAGGGCTGCCGCCTCCCGTCGGCGTGCAGCCGATGGCCTACCCTTATACCCCCTTCCTTTGGTCGTCCGTCCATCAGACCGACCTCCGGCGTGCCGGCATCCATTGCCGGCAATCCGGTTCTGCTGTAGCTCACCCTTGTCCCTGTCACCAAGACGGTAACCTTCGGCTGCCGGAGCCACCGGCGTACCGCCGTTGTACCGGCGGCCGCCATCCTGGCATTACTCTTGACTTCTCTGTTTGTCTTCCCTAATGCCAGAAACTCTGCTGGAGCGGCCTCCGGCGTGCCGTCGGTCTGCCAGCACATTCCGGAGGCGCCAAGAGACATGCACCCCTTCTCCTAGCTATCAACACAATACTGATAGCCCTACCTTGCAACCAGATGGTTTGACTACATAAATAGATAGGTATTGTTTTACCGTTCTATTAGTAGCCACCGGCGTACCGCCGTTGTACCGGCGGCCGCCATCCTGGCATTACTCTTGACTTCTCTGTTTGTCTTCCCTAATGCCAGAAACTCTGCTGGAGCGGCCGCCATCCTGGCATTACTCTTGACTTCTCTGTTTGTCTTCCCTAATGCCAGAAACTCTGCTGGAGCGGCCTCCGGCGTGCCGTCGGTCTGCCAGCACATTCCGGAGGCGCCAAGAGACATGCACCCCTTCTCCAAGCTATCAACACAATACTGATAGCCCTACCTTGCAACCAGATGGTTTGACTACATAAATAGATAGGTATTGTTTTACCGTTCTATTAGTAGCCGTGCTGTCTTCTTGCATATCACAATTTTACAGCATGCTGCGTGTATCTTAGCACGGCTGGTTGCCGGAAACCATTACCCTATGGGGTTTTTCTTCATCCCCAATTCAATGGTCTAAGTGGTCTCAGTCCCAGTTTTATATCCTTGGTAATCCCTTCTAGAATTCCTTTGCCTCCCTGGCAATCTATGGAGAATTCTACCCTGTGTCCTCGGTCACAAACAAATTGCCTATGGATAAGGTTACGGTAACCAGCCGGGCGGGTTACATGGAGTATGTGTCTATCTACTTCATTTCCCGCTCCACTCTCAAACATCACAATGTTTATATCACTTAAGATTTAATATTTAACTTTAGAATATAAGTCATTAATATGACTTCCCCATACTCATGTACTCTTTCTCTTACAGGAGGAGTACGTGAAATGCGACCACGGCTTCTGTGGAGTGAAGCGCCCGCACTTCTACGGGCACACGGCGTGTAGGACCCACGCCCCTTGCGCCAACAAGAAAGGCGATCTGAAGTTTTGGGACCCGCAGAACTGTACAGTCTGCAAGGACCGCCCGGTCGAGGCGTTCAATAATCCTCCCTCAGCGGAGGTTAGGGACGCCACCGGACCATACCTTGCCACCAAAGACTTGAGGGCCTTGCTTTTCCCGAAGGCATCCCCAGACTCTGTGGTCCCCAAGGATCAGATCCCCACCGTCCAGATAACGGTGGAACCTGATGTAGTCATGGCCCAGTCCATGCACGAGTGCCGTCTGGATACCGACAACGCAGAACGTATGTCGGAAGTGTCGGAGAACACGGAGAGGAACCTCATGGCCGAAGAACTGGACTATGAGGAAGACCAAGTGGAATACACTGAGTCAGAGCAGGAGGTCGCTCCACCTTCCACCCCCACACCGACTCCTACACTGACGGACGTATGACTCCCGTCTACCTCCGCTACCCCGGACCCCATCCCATCCAGCGCCCAGGAGATGTTCCGAATGCTCGAAGCTCTCATGGACAAGAAACTCCGTGAGACACACGAATACATCAGGACCATGGGAAGTTCAAAGCAGCCGAAAAGGATTTCGGTTAAGGACCTCCCGGCATGCTCGGACGCCAACCCCTGGAGGTATGCCGAGCACATGCCAATTACAACAGGCAGGATCTTCATCAGTGAGAAGATCGGCTCGATTGTCCTGGAAGAAGTGGAATTCTTCCCGAATTTTGAGGCTTATCCGGACTGTTACGTCCAACTTCGATCCGAACCTGCCTCTAAGGAAGAGACCGAACCGAAGGAGGTGATTGTGTTCGATCTCCCGAAGGCCCAGGCTATGCTGGCCAATACAGTAAAAAGTAGGGGTTTTACCTGCTCAAAACTTCCGGCGCTTAGCAAGAAGCACCCTACCTACGTCGCACCAGACGATGCGACCCTCCCCTTCATGGAAAAGGCCTTCGCTGCGGTACACAAGGCAATGGAAGAAGGAAAACCTTGCCCTGCACTGGAGGAGTGCAGACCCTTCTCCCTGATTACTCCCCCCGATGTTCGACACTGGAAAGATGTCCAGCATACATTCGTGGTAGGGGAACTAGAACCTGACGTAGCTGGCCGTCAGTTTAACGAAGACCTCCCGAAACTTAATGACCATCTCCTTCGTCGGGAACATGACACGAAGGAAAGGCTCGCCGCATCCATGTCCCTCCAGGTAGAGCTCGACGTCATGGCCGGTGACACTAGAGTCCCTGACTACTACATGGTGCTCACCAAAACACATTTGGCGACCGTAGTAAAAGACCTGTACAGCTTCACGAAGGCTCGTAGAGCCTGTCGTGGATTCGTGTTCTCCAGTGCCACAGTGAGACACGAACCCCGGAGGCTGATTTCCTCCAACATCTGGGGTAAGCACCTCTTTCCCTCCTCCCTTGTGAAAGAAATCACCGACAAGGCCGCCACGGAGAACAGGAACCTTCTCCACAAGTGGGGCATGTCGAAGAAAAGGAAATCCTCTCAGGATGACGGTCCTCAGCCTAAGAGGAAATCCTCCAAGCCGAAACCCCAGCAACGTCAACAGAGACGGCAGTTTCCTGGATCCGCTACTCCCCAAGTGGCAGCTCAGCCACAGTAGACCTTTCAGCTGGTCACCCAACCGGTCTTGTCACAGTCGCCGGTTTTCACCCCTGCTTTCGAGCAACAGTCAACTACCTTTCGTCCAAAAGGTAGAGGCTCAAACAGAGGTGCAGGCAGAGACGCATCTCGCCATCCCTCCAGAGGCAGAGGAGGAAGGGGAGCTAGCGGCCGAGGCAGTAAAGCCTAGGGACACCAGAAGCAATGAAGTGCTTCCGGTGGGAGGAAGACTCCGCCAATTCAAGGATCGTTGGACCTTCGATCCCTGGGCACACAGCATCGTCAAGAAGGGTCTAGGCTGGAGTTGGACTCAACCACCCCCAACCTTCCAGCAATTCTTCTAACAATCAACCCCCCTTCTGGAAGAATATGTCCTAGATCTCTTGAACAAGAAGGTGATAAGGAGGGTAAAGTCAACCAGGTTCCAAGGGAGACTGTTTTGCGTCCCCAAGAAGGACTCCGACAAACTCAGAGTCATTCTAGACTTATCCCCCCTCAACAAGTTCATAGCGAACAACAAGTTCAAGATGCTGATTCTTCAACAGATAAGGACCCTTCTGCCTCAAGGTTCCTACACGGTCTCCATAGACCTGGCGGATGCCTACTGGCACATTTCAATTAACCACCACGCTTCCTCCTACCTAGGATTTCGACTCCAAAGGAAAAGCTACGCCTTCAGGGCCATGCCCTTCGGCCTCAACGTGGCCCCTCGGATCTTCACAAAGCTGGCAGACGCCATCGTTCAACAGCTTCGCCTCCGAGGCGTCCAGGTGATGGCCTACCTCGACGACTGGCTGGTCTGGGCTCCATCGCCCGAGGATTGTTTAAGATCCTGCAACAAAGTTACCCAGTTCCTAGAACACCTGGGATTCAAGATAAACGCGAAGAAATCTCGCCTCTCTCCAGCTCAGAAGTTCCAATGGTTAGGAATCCAGTGGAACCTTCAGTCACACCGCCTTTCCATCCCCCAGAAGAAAAGGAAGGAAATAGCAGGGTCTGTCAAGCGACTGCTGAAATCCAAACGGATCTCAAGACGTCAGCAGGAACGAGATCTAGGCTCTCTACAGTTCGCCTCAGCGACAAACCCAGTGCTACGTGCACAGCTAAAGGATGCCGCGGGAGTCTGGAGACGTTCCGCATCCATCGCTCGAAGAGACCTCAAGAGACGGCTCCCAAACAGACTTCGGCTGCTCCTAAAGCCGTGGTCGGAAGCAAAGGCCCTGAAAACGTCCATCCCTCTTCAACACCCACCTCCATCACTCACCATCCACACGGACGCTTCGCTGGAGGGTTGGGGAGGTCACTCCCACCAAAAACAGGCTCAAGGAACATGGTCTCCCCTATTCAAGACGTTTCACATCAACATCTTGGAGGCCATGGCGGTCCTTCTAACTCTGAAGAAACTATCCCCACCTCCCTCGATCCATATTCGTCTGACCCTGGACAACTCGGTGGTAGTTCGATGTCTCAATCGCCAAGGCTCAAGATCGCCCCAGATAAATCAGGTGCTTCTAACAATCTTCCGTCTGGCAGAGAAGAAGAAATGGCACCTGTCTGCAGTTCACCTACAAGGATTCCGCAACGTGACGGCGGACGCTCTATCTCGAACAAGCCCGATAGAGTCGGAATGGTCTCTAGACGCAAGATCCTTCTCCTTCATCTCTCACCAAGTCCCAGAACTCCAGATCGATCTCTTCGCAACGAGCGACAACAATCAACTCCCCCGATATGTGGCCCCGTACGAGGACCCCAAGGCAGAAGCAGTGGACGCCATGTCACTGGATTGGAACAGATGGTCCAGGATCTACCTGTTCCCTCCCACCAACCTTCTGCTAAAAGTCCTCTCCAAACTGAGAACCTTCAAAGGAACAGCGGCCCTAGTGGCTCCCAAGTGGCCCCGGAGCAACTGGTACCCCCTAGTCCTGGAGCTACAACCCAAGCTGATCCCTCTCCTGAGCCCAGTTCTCTCCCAGCAAGTACAGAAGTCGACTGTCTTCGCTTCATCATCGGAAGTCAGGGACCTTCATCTCATGATTTTCTCTCCGTAGCCGTAAAGAAAAGGTTTGGGATCTCGAAGAAAAGTCTAGACTTCCTCGAGGAATACAAGACCGAATCCACACGACGGCAATACGAATCATCCTGGAGAAAATGGGTCTCATTCGTCAAGGCAAAAAATCCTACGGAAATCACCATCGATTTTTGCATGTCCTTCTTCATTCACCTTCATGGACAGGGCTTAGCAGCCAACACAATTTCTACCTGCAAATCGGCCTTGACTAGACCACTAATGTACGCCTTCCAGATTGATCTGTCCAGCGACATCTTCAATAAACTGCCGAAGGCATGCGCTCGTCTACGCCCAGCACCCCCACCAAAACCTATCTCCTGGTCCCTGGACAAGGTGCTCCATTTTGCCTCCAGTTCGGACAACGATTCGTGCCCTCTCAAGGATCTGACTCAAAAGGTTATATTTCTTTTTGCTCTTACTTCAGGAGCCCGAGTCAGCGAAATAGTGGCATTATCAAGGGACGAGGGTCACATTATGTTTACAGACTCAGGAGACCTTACCCTCTTCCCGGATCCGACGTTTCTCGCTGAAAACGAACTACCCACCAAAAGATGGGGCCCTTGGAGAATCTGCCCCCTGAAAGAAGATGCCTCTCTATGTCCAGTAGAGAGCCTCAAGGTCTATCTTCGTAGAACTTCTGACTTTGGTGGAGGCCAACTCTTCAAAGGAGAAACATCGGGCAGCGACCTGTCACTGAAAC
>NC_090741.1:112969781-112979781 GCF_036898095.1 Palaemon carinicauda
TGGGTAAAACTCGCTGGTAAGAGACTGATGTCTCGTCAGGTAAATCCTCGGACAGCTGTTAGCGTCAGGTTCCAATTTCTTCTATGGGCTCTCGTGATATGGTTGGTTTCGACCTGGCCTTTCATTAGAAGGGGCTAGCGTTCGATCCCAAGTATGAGGTAGAAATTTATTTCTAATTGAACACGATGTTGTGTTGATATTTATCCATATTGACTCATTAGGGGTAATTTGAATGAATTACTACCAATTGTGTCACGTGGTGGCCCGGGAAATTGGGTAAAACTCGCTGGTAAGAGACTGATGTCTCGCCAGGTAAATCCTCGGACAGCTGTTAGCGTCAGGTTCCAAGTTCTTTTATGGGCTCTCGTGACATGGTTGGTTTCGACCTGGCCTTTCATTAGAAGGGGCTAGCGTTCGATCCCCAGTATGAGGTAGAAATTTATTTCTATTTGAACACGATGTTGTGTTGATATTTATCCATATTGACTCATTAGGGGTAATTTGAACGAATTACTACCAATTGTGTCACTTGGTGGCCCGGGAAATTGGGTAAAACTCGCTGGTAAGAGACTGATGTCTCGCCAGGTAAATCCTCGAACAGCTGTTAGCGTCAGGTTCCAATTTCTTTTATGGGCTCTCGTGACATGGTTGGTTTCGACCTGGCCTTTCATCAGAAGGGGCTAGCATTCGATCCCAAGTATGAGGTAGAAATTTATTTCTATTTGAACACGATGTTGTGTTGATATTTATCCATATTGACTCATTAGGGGTAATTTGAATGAATTACTACCAATTGTGTCACGTGGTGGCCCGGGAAATTGGGTAAAACTCGCTGGTAAGAGACTGATGTCTCGCCAGGTAAATCCTCGGACAGCTGTTAGCGTCAGGTTCCAATTTCTTTTATGGGCTCTCGTGACATGGTTGGTTTCGACCTGGCCTTTCATTAAAAGGGGCTAGCGTTCGATCCCAAGTATGAGGTAGAAATTTATTCCTATTTGAACACGATGTTGTGTTGATATTTATCCATATTGACTCATTAGGAGTAATTTGAATGAATTACTACCAATGGTGTCACGTGGTGGCCTGGGAAATTGGGTAAAACTCGCTGGTAAGAGACTGATGTCTCGCCAGGTAAATCCTCGGACAGCTGTTAGCGTCAGGTTCCAATTTCTTTTATGGGCTCTCGTGACATGGTTGGTTTCGACCTGGCCTTTCATTAGAAGGGGCTAGCGTTCGATCCCAAGTATGAGGTAGAAATTTATTTCTATTTGAACACGATGTTGTGTTGATATTTATCCATATTGACTCATTAGGGGTAATTTGAATGAATTACTACCAATTGTGTCACGTGGTGGCCCGGGAAATTGGGTAAAACTCGCTGGTAAGACACAGATGTCTCGCCAGGTAAATCCTCGTACAGCTGTTAGCGTCAGGTTCCAATTTCTTTTATGGGCTCTCGTGACATGGTTGGTTTCGACCTGGCCTTTCATTAGAAGGGGCTAGCGTTCGATCCCAAGTATGAGGTAGAAATTTATTTCTATTTGAACATGATTTTGTGTTGATATTTATCCATATTGACTCATTAGGGGTAATTTGAATGAATTACTACCAATTGTGTCACGTGGTGGCCCGGGAAATTGGGTAAAACTCGCTGGTAAGAGACTGATGTCTCGCCAGGTAAATCCTCGGACAGCTGTTAGCGTCAGGTTTCAATTTCTTTTATGGGCTCTCGTGACATGGTTGGTTTCGACCTGGCCTTTCATTAGAAGGGGCTAGTGTTCGATCCCAAGTATGAGGTAGAAATTTATTTCTATTTGAACACGATGTTGTGTTGATATTTATCCATATTGACTCATTAGGGGTAATTTGAATGAATTACTACCAATTGTGTCACGTGGTGGCCCGGGAAATTGGGCAAAACTCGCTGGTAAGAGACTGATGTCTCGCCAGGTAAATCCTCGGACAGCTGTTAGCGTCAGGTTCCAATTTCCTTTATGGGCTCTCGTGACATGGTTGGTTTCGACCTGGCCTTTCATTAGAAGGGGCTAGCGTTCGATCCCAAGTATGAGGTAGAAATATATATATATATATATATATATATATATATATATATATATATATATATATATATATATATATATATATATATATATATATATATATATATATATATATATGTATGTATGTATGTATACATATATATATATATATATATATATATATATATATATATATATATATATATATATATATATATATATATATATATATATATATATATATATATATATATATATATATATATATATATATATATATATATATATATATATATATATATATATATATATATATATATATATATATGTAATGATAGTACATTATAAACCCATGACCCAAGGGATCATTGGAGAGTTGGGTGTGTGTGAACGTCAAGTCATAACAGGATGCTAAAGTAAGACCAAGCTAAATCAGTACATAGGGAACATTTTGTTATGTATAGTCAACATATCACAAGCAACCCATGAGAAACGTTGACTTTTGATCTCTACCCGGAAACATATGGCGTCCGATTATAATCCTCTGTGATCATATTTGTAATAAAAACTGAGATAACTAATGTAACGTTATCAACGCAAACCTATGTTTTATCAGTTCTTTTTCTCTTTTCAAACGTAATGGTCTTCCGACCAAACCATCCATACTCCAGTGATGGAGTAAACAATAAATTTGTTTAAAGTTAATTTAACTTTTGAATATTTCAAGAAATAACCTACAACTCTAAATAATTCTATATCACATTGAAGAGAAATGAGACAAAACAATGAATGTGTGCGTATAACATTCTCACACCAACAATTGGTTGCAGCGATTTCAACTTTAACAACCTGAGAATACAACTCTAACAACCAGAAACTATAACTGTAATAATTAGCAGTTACAACAGTAATGAATCAACAATTACGACGAAGTATCTACGTCTACCGAAGTAATTAGCTCATCAAATATCAACTATAAATCATTTATAAACTGATTAATGGGAATGTCCTTCAACAATATCTACGTTTACTGAACAAACATTCAAGAATCACATCCAGGAAATAAACATTCAACAACGCACGACGGGAAATCAAATCGAAACATTCATCAATCAGCTAAACTCTTGCAAATCCAGAGAGGGAGAGGAAATGATATCATTGAATCTATGACCATATATACTGAAAGCTAAGTACATTCTTTATTCATTCAGTTTTTTGCAGTGAAGTGTTTTATATCACGAGTCGATCGTCCATTATTGCTGGGGTGAGTTATTTGCAAATCTTCATTTTCTCTCATTAAAGGAATCTATATTCAACTTCGAATTCTCGTCTAGAATTTTTTCTATTTGTGCTAATTCCGTTTTCTTTCAGAAGTTCTCGGGAAATATCTGTCTTAATATCATTATTTCGGGGGATTTTGTGCTAATCTGCAACATATATTTATACATTGTATAGTGCTTATGTGTTTAGTCAGTGGACGTCTGTATTCATATAGATATTTTGATAGGATTGCAAGGAATCGTAGAGTTAGAAAACAAGTTAAAGTAAACATGATGCCTCCTGTGAATCCGAGTAACCGCACTCCCGGACCGAGTAACCCCGCTCCCGTAGTAACCCTAGTGAGTGCTAGATCTGCTATCCTTCCTTTTCAAGGTCGGGTCAATGGGTTCATACCTCAGAATGTAGAGTCATAGATATCATCAGTTAACGCTCATTTAAACGCAAAACATATCACAGACCCTTTATACAATTACAAGAAGCTAAAAGTTTTATAGACTTTGCTAAAGGAGATGCAAGCGCGTATCTTAGGGAAGTTTCTTTTCACGAAGCAGTTACATGGGACGATTTCAAAGTTAGGCTAAGTGCGATATATGGCGGTGAAGAAGCCTTAGATGTAGTTTTAACATTAAGAAATACACTTAATTAAGCCTCTATGACTCAGCTTAACCCTGGGTAAGTTAACAGGCCCCAAATTTAGAACCAGGCACAGGTGCAAAGCAATTTTTCCCAGGTTTCATCCTGTTGCTTTGTCTGTGGCGTCGTTCTCGAGGTGCCCCGCATAAGACAGGGGTAAGACGGACAAGTCGGAGCTTCCGATACTCGCAGAGATGTAGCTCTTCAAATTTTTTTGGGTCTCAATTTTGGTACCACACTACTAAACTGTATTGAAATTTTAATTTTGTATGCTTTTACATTTTGATAAATATATCAGAGTGATATTAATGAAAGTTAAATATATTTTCACTGAACATTGGTGAATAGTGTCGCTATGCAGGGATGTTGCCATATGTGTGCTAGGCTTCCGGTTGTTCAAGTATATTGAGGGTAAACTAAAAAAGAAAAAAAAATTCAACTTTTCAGGTTGGCAAAATGCAGAAGAAATTCCCTTCTGAGAAAAGACTCAACGAGATTTTGGAATTTCTTGGTGATTTTAATAATATTGAGTGTGCTGATGACACGTGATTTTATCAGAAATATGGTGACGTGCCCCAGGCGGACACCATCGACCAGGGAAGTGTAAGCAATTTTTCCCACTCAGCACTTTCCTATTTGACCCCATCTAGCACCTCTTTGGAGAGTGAGCCTGCATTTCACATTTCTTTTCATTTTCAAAGCAAGAAGAGGATACAATTCTGTATGAAGATGGTTAAGATGCCTCTACCATGCGACGATGGTGACTACAACGATGTAGATGACCCTCCCATGACCTTGACCCCCTTCAGGAGCCCGTCAGGAAAGGTCCCCATCTCCACCAGTGAGCCATCAATCAATGCTACTAGACTGTTGCCACCCCAGTGCCTTTTTCAAGTGCCACCCCAGAGCCTTTTTTAAGTGCCACCCCACTGCCTTCAACAAGTGCCACGCCAGTGCCTTCAACGAGTGCCACCCTAGTGCCTTCAAGTGCCATGCCAGTGACCATTTTCACCCCTCTCACAGATTTGGTGTTTTTCAGCCTAGGACCTTGAAAATTGGCATGAATGCAGCCATGCCTTTCAACTTTATTATGCAGTTCACCAAAGTTACTTATGTATATTGTAAATACTTTTTACAGACTATTTTCTATATATTTATACTTTTATATACTTATTTTTCTAAATTGTCCAAATTAAATACTTAAAATGATTGGTGATTTATTTACTCCTAACATAATATTGAGGAATGAATATTGTTAAATGTTTATTAAAAAGGAAGATATATGGTCCGAAAGTTGGGGTCTCATTTATGGTACCACATTGGTAATGGCGTACCCGCTTTGTTTACTCAAGTTTTTGCAAAAAATGAAACTAAGCCAAACAAGCAAACGTAGTTAATAATAATCAAGTTGCAGGGATGAAGTGTTATAATTGCAAACGTCAAGTTCACTTCATTGCAGACTGCAAAACGCGATTTTGTTCGATACATAATAGTTCAACTCATTCATATAATCGATGCTACTCGCGTAATCAACAACAAAATCCTAGAAACACACAGTCAATTCCACAGTCAATTCCCTATGGAAATAAAAAGAAAAATCCTCAGTTCAATAAGAAGAAACAGCCAAATAGCAATGCAGTTCAAAATCAAAAACAAACAAATAGTGCTTCAAATAACTTTGTTCCTGGGCCGTCTAGCCAGAACTCGCAAGGCCTGACGAATTTTCAGAATGTGCAAAGCAAAGAAAATATCACATAATTAACTCCAATGGGAAAGAGAGTGATGTTGGGTCATTCGTATCAACATCCCTTGTATCAAATATTCCATTTAATAATTTATCAGATCATTGTAAGGCAATAGATTTTCCTATGAAAAGCCCGGCCGAATCAAATAAATCAGTGCAGGTTCCCGTAGATTTGCAACAAATTCACGCAATAATAAGTCACAAAGAATTACGACGAACATTACATGCGGTAAATTTAGAACACCGATCCTTTACATAATTTTTTTTTACTCTGATAGTCCACGCAATATCATGGATTTGAGGACTCATCACTTGTTATTTTCGAACTTCCCTATAGAGAAGTCCGGAGTAAGGCTCTCGGGTATAGGAAATAAGGAATTAAATGTATTAGGAGTAACTCATGTTCAGTACAAGGTCGGTAAGCGCACGTTTGCCGATACCTTTATCGTTGTACAAAACATTGAAATGTATCCAGCTGTGATTATAGGATTCCCGTCTATGGGCAATCAAAACATTATCTTAGCCCCTGCCAAACATGGCGTGTATATCAAAGGAAAATTCTATAACTCTTCTAAAACCTTAAAATCAGTTTTGGATAAAAAGAAGACGACAAATAAAACAATATCGTACATTGAAGAACCATTCACTTGTCTCATGAATAAAAAAATAATATACGCAACCCAACAGAATTCTCGTTCACCCGTAATATCATCTTGCACGCAATCTATCGAGCCGAACGTAACTTCGAATATAATAGTTCGAGTAAAGAAAACTTTGCCGCGATCTGAAATATTAATCCTTTCCGACACTCTGAAAACTAACGTATTGTCCGTCACACAAGCTATTTATACAGTCGGCTCAAAACAACAATGTAATATTGAAGTCTGTAATCATTTAAATACCACTTTAGTAATTCACAAAAATCAACATATCTTGGATGTAGAAGTTTATAAACATCGTATTCTTACCGTCGCTGAAATCAATCACACTCACTCAGTTGCGGATGAATCCCTTTTGCAATTTATTCAAAATAAAATCAATAAATACATTCAAGGAGAGGAAATTCAGTAGAAATGTTTTGGACTTTTAACTGAATATCATGATGTTTTCTCCACTACGGGTGGATCCTTAGGTAAAACAGATGTCATAGAACATCAAATAAGGTTAAAAGACAAGCAAAAAATTATCTATGTACCCTCGTACAGACTCCCTATGAAATTCCAGAATGAGATGAATGATGAAATAGGTAAAATGCTAGAAGAAGGAGTCATTAGGAAATCAAACAGACCTTATAATTTTCCATTAATAGTTGTACCGAAAAAAGATCGAACATGGCGTATCTGCGTAGACTTCTGTCGCTTAAATGAGGAAACGATTCCTGATCTACTCCCAGTGCCATGTACTGACGATATTTTATCTTTGCTAGGTCAGAACAAATATTTTACCAGTTTGGACTTACTTAAAGGCTTTCACCAGATATCATTAGAAGAAAATAGTATCCCATACAAAGCCTTCAGCACAGCTAGGGGACATTATGAATTTTTGCGTATGCCTTTTGGTTTACGTTGTGCTCCCATAACATTTACTAGAATGATTAACATGGTGTTTGGAGACTTGTTAGGGGACATATTGCAAGCCTACATGGACGACCGTGTAATCTTTTCTAATACCTTAGAAGAACATCTACGTAAACTGGAACCAGTGTTACAGAGATTAAGACAGCATAACTTAAGGGTAAAGATTAGTAAGTGTGAATTATTCAAAACAGAATTAGTCTATTTACGTTTTACGGTGTCTAGCCAAGGTCTTAAAGTAGTCCACGATAAGGTGTCGGCTATCCGTAACTTTCCGATATCTACTAATGTCAAGGGAATACAGCAATTTCTTGGGTGTAGTGGATATTACAGGCATTTTATACGCAATTATTCAATAATAGCCGCTCCCCTAACTGACCTTACGAAGAAGGGTGTAGATTTCATATGGTCTGACCAGCATCAACAGGTGTTTAATACTTTGAAAGATGAACTGTGTAGTTCTCCTATCTTAAAATTTCCTGACTTCGGTAAGGAATTCTTCATTGTAACAGACGCCTCAGACTTAGGAGTAGGTGGGGTATTGCTTCAGCAATATGACAAACAGTTTTTCCCGATAGCTTTTTATTCATGTAAACTGAAACCTTCCGAAAGTAAATATGCAGTAATAGACAAGGAAAGGCTAGATATTGTTAATTCACTAGTGCATTTTAAGTTCATATTATACGGGTATCCCATCAAGGTTCTTACTGATCATAAGCCCCTAACCGACTTCTTTAAAGGCTTTAGTCATAGCCCAAATGAACTCGGTGGCATTTGATCATCCAAGGCTTTGGTGCTAGGATCTGGTATTTACCTGGGAAAGCAAATATCATTGCTGATGCACTATCACGCAACCCCGTGTCATCTTGTACGGAGCCATTAGCTGAATTAATAGATATATCAACATCCATGTCTATTGTTAAAACGATATCTGAACAAGAAGATTTGGGCTGGAGTGCTGAATTATTACAGACTGAGAATAGAAAAGATCAGAAATTAGAAAAAATTATAAATGCTTTGAAAGGCAATCATAAGGAAAAGGAATATATAAGGTATAAGCAGCAGAATTATATAATCAAACATTATATTCTGTGTAGATCCTTGACAAGGAAAACCCGCATTACACCACAGGTGACTAACCACCAGGTAGTGGTACCAATCTCACTTATACCCACTGTCCTAAATTGGTTGCATGCAAATCCATTGCATGGACACCTGGGGCTCTCCATAATGTCACAGAAAGCCAAATCATTGTTTTATTGGCATACGATATTTACAGATATAAAAAAGCACATAGCTAATTGTCGCACTTGTCAGGAAAACAAAGAGCACACGAAAACACCTGTCAGCCTAGGGGTTTATCCCGTGCCCAATCAACCCTTTCAAAGAATACATTTAGATTTATTAACAGGATTTTACGAGTCAGACAGAGGAAATAAGTACCTCATAGTAATTATGGATGCTTTGACTCGATATACGGAACTGATAGCGCTTAAAACTAAAACCGCGATTGAATGCGCTTGGAAGTTTCACTAGTGCTATATTTGTAAACATGGAATTCCACACATGATAATCTCAGACTCGGGTGGAGAATTCAATAATAATTTCCTTAACTCATTGTGTGAATTAATTAGCATAAAGAAAATCAATACCATGATCTATCACCCAGAGTCGAATGGGCTAGTGGAAAGAGCGAATAGGAAGGTTTTAAATATATTAGGAATTACACTAGGGGGATCGGACCTCAACTGGGATATTGCAATACCTGCGGTACTAAGTACTCTGAATCAAGTATTTAATGTATATATTAAAATGTCGCCGCACGAGGCATTGTATGGTACCCCAGCTACAACATCTTTCCATGTATTAACGCCTACAACTAATTTATCAAATCTTTTAAAGGAAGTTATAAATGCAAGCATAAGTTGATATGATATCCTTTAAAAGAATTTAGAAGAATCACAAATTATAATGAAAAGGAATCATGATAAAATAGCGAAGCCAACTAAAACATATACCGTGGGTGATAATGAATACATACAGGTAAATGTTCGTAAAGGACTCAATTACAAACTGACACCTAAGTTTGAAGGCCCATTAAACATTTTGGAAACATTAATGGACAATAGATTTAAAGTTCAAAATGTATCCCAACCCCCTGATAAGAGAATTGTACCATTGGCTCACATAAGAAATTAAAATAAGAGAGAAGGAAGTGAGGGAAATTTTTGTATCTCTGAAACTTGTATAATATTTGTATGTAAACATTTTTTTCCTTCTTAATACAGGAGTAATTACATATATTTTTCTCATTGCAGGTTTCCAAAATGAAGTTTTTATTGTTAGAAGTGATATTGTTCGCTCAGACATTTTTTTCGTGTGGGAAGAGCCCTAAAACTAAAAATATAGATTTTAAATATGGCACTATAGTAGAGAAAACAGAAGACGTTTTTATTACAGCAAGCAATATAATTATAAAAGTAAATATGCAAGCTATTTTTCTTCCAGAGAATGACGTCACTAGTTTAAAGAGCGACCTTTCAAGGTTTGCTGTTTCATTAAATGAAATGCATAAACGACATTTTCCTTTTAATACAGAGAGTTCGCTTGCACCAACACTAAGCGTAGTAGAAATGCCCATCGTACGACTTGCAAAATAAGACTAACGAAGGCAGAATCTCTGGCTCGTGACCTTCTGATGTGGAGAGTGAGACACACCAACCTTGAAA
>NC_090741.1:112984781-112986880 GCF_036898095.1 Palaemon carinicauda
AGAACCTGGAAAAATATTGCGTGAAATATTCAGTCTTCATTCCAGTTCTCTGAACCCACTCCTTCACTTCTCTCCAGAGTCGCTCTATATTTTGAGTATGGAGGGTTGGATCTAGGGGATCAACGAAATGTTCCGAATGATTAATAGACTTATGTTCGTAACCAATTTCCGAAAGTGATTTGTATGCAGCCCACTTATCACTGATAATAACACTACCAGGTTTGATATACTTCTGGATGAGGGGAATTAGAGTAGCAGCATCCCGTTTAGTAGAAAGGGGGGCAACTAAAGGGATAATGAAAAATTTCTAGGATACACGTTCAATACCCCCAAAGACCCATATGGCACTTAACAGTCTACCACGGTTGTATTTAGCTTTACAAAAATGAGATTAGTCTATTTCAACTGTTACTCCATCACCACCAATCGCCTCTTGATTATCGAAGAAGTATTCAGTAACCTCGGAACAGAAACTTCTCCAATCCACACTAGTTTTCGAAGATATGTCGATACCATCCATGAGGGTCTCATGGTCTGAATGTTTACGCAAAAAGTGGTTGGCACATAATATTATCTTCCATGGGGGTAGACGACTTTTGCCCAAAAAAAGTACCTTTATAGGCAGTGATGGTATAACCACAACTACGTTTCTTCTTAGTTTTAGGTATGATGGATTCAGAATTGCAATAAAACACGTGAATGTCTTTTCTATAAGATAAAACAGAGCGGCACTTGGGGCACTTTAAATGCTGAGGAATAACGTTGTGTGATTTAAGGAAATGCTCAACATTACCTGAAGAATCAAAAAAATCACCATGGAATTTAGCCACTGCTTTTAGGTACGGAATACTGCACCCGCTACAAGTTTCTATAACTTCCTCAATCGAAAAATATGAAAATAGAAACCGCACTTGGAATGTCGAACGTCTCACCAGGTCAAAGGTTACAACGGAAAAGGCATTGGAACAAAGGATATGAACAGACCGCTCAAAGAGATAAAGAAAGGGGGGGGGGTGTAGGGAGATATCTGAATAGGCATCGGTTGGTGATTGGTTAAGGGAAAAAAAAAAGAACACTAGCGGGTAAACATGAATGAACTAAATACGGAAACTAGTCCAGAGGAAGGATTTATGGGACACAGAGGAGTGAAGAGGAAATAACCAAAGAAAAGAAATAAAAACAATATAGGAAGGTAAAATGGAATGAATGATAAATAATATTGAATGGGAATATAAAATGAGATGATTATACCGCGAATGAACTGGATAGGGAAACTAGTCCAGAGCAAGTATTTATGTGAAACCGGGAAGAGAAAAGGAAATAACCAAACAAATAAACCCAATATAGGAAGGTAAAATGGAATGAATGATAAATAATATTGAATGGGAATATAAAATGAGAAAATAATACGGTAATAAAAAGAGTAATTGGGGGAGGGAAAACTTCTGCGCAGGGGAGTGATATTTGCTCAAACTGAAAACTGGTGCGAACGAACGTACGTATAAATGGCTGCTAATGTTAGCATGGAATGCTAACATTTGATCTACATCCGGCATGGAATGATAACATTTGATCTACATCAGGCGTTTGCACCACTGGTTACTGTATTATTTCATGAAATAACCTTTGAAACGGCTCCTCCAAAGTATATCCAGCTATACTGTTATGTATTTTCCTACGGTTATAATACATACAAAAAGGTAATGTATAGAGAAGAAAAGGATTGTTTTACGATTATATATCGATTCCCCAGTATGTTTTCCCAACCCAATACCCCGAGTTCCCACTGGGGGTCCCCCATTATCGGAGGATATAGATGTATATATATATATTTCTGAAACTATTCATTTGCGACGGGAACGAGTGTTATTTTCGAAGGGAGCGTAATTTTTCCTATAAGAAAAAGTAGTTGATTTCCTAGGTTACATTGCCCTGTAATACACTACAATGAAACCCTCTCGGAAATGCAATTTCCTTATCTTGTATGGATGGTGGAATCTCGAGAGAATGAATCTCGCCCCTCTCAATATCTGTGAGTTCCCGCCTCAATTCAGGCTAAGAATGGATTGTATTCCAAATCAGAATAGATGAAGTAACCA
>NC_090741.1:112996903-113001903 GCF_036898095.1 Palaemon carinicauda
TCCGCGACTCTTCCACCGCAGACTAGGACTTAACAGCCACATCGGGCATAAGCACCCACCCCATAGATAGGAGGCTGATGGCTAACGACAGAACCCAATGCTCGGACATGAGTGGGCGCCGCTGCCGACGACTATATATATATATATATATATATATATATATATATATATATATATATATATATATATATATATATATATATATATATATATATATATATATATATATATATATATATACATATATAAATATATATATACATACATATATATTTATATGTGTATATATATACGTATACATATACATATACATATATATATATATATATATATATATATATATATATATATATATATATATATATATATATATATATATATATATATATATTCATAAATGTATATATATATATATATATATATATATATATATATATATATATACATATTCATATATATATATATATATATATATATATATATATATATATATATATATATATATATATATATATATATATATATATATATATATATATATATATATATGTATGTATATATATATAAATATATATATATATATATATATATATATATATATATATATATATATATATATATATATATATATATATATATATATATATATATATATATATATATATATATATATATATGTAAATATATATATATACCTAAATATTTGTATATGTGTATATATTGACCAAACATCTAAGGTTATTGCACGAAATAAACTCTATGGATGATAGCTCCACCATTCAATACAACCTGCTGTTGATCCACTGTTCTGGAATCACGAGTAGGTCTGTAACCGGAAGATACACTGACCTGCGTCAGTAAAGTCAACAGTAAAATACTCAGTTTATTTCTTTAGCGACTATTATAACAGAATCAAGCATTTTCACGACTCCGGAGGTTTCAAGACGAATGCAGGACCAGGATGCCCTCCCAAGGGCAGCAGGAATGTCTCGAGGAGTAGAGACGAAAACGGTAGTGTATATCACACTGTCACAACTCATAGGAAGAACGCCCAATCAGGGTACAGGAAGCATCTCAAAACAAGGCTGCAGCTTCCACAGCAACTTCTGTAATCAGGAGGAGGAACACCATCACTGTCCTCCGCAATACAGTAGAAAAGAGGGACCTTAAATACAGAAAGGCCTTCAGAATGCAGATATCTCCGTGGTATTTAAAATGTCCTTCAGGAACGTGGTCAAGGAACCTCCAAGATAAGGAGCCGAATCCATACTCCCTTTCATCCTCAGTGAAAGGTCACCACCAAAAGTCATGCATACGAACATCAAATCACCAAACAACCAACCCGGTGAATAATTACAAGGGAAAAAAAACAAAATCATGGGCGAGGTACCACTAATGTAATAACAACTTTCGGTGGGAGTGAGAAAAACCTTAACCGGTCTTTTCCTATTTCCATTTCGTGGCATAACAAAAATATAATGGAAGCAAGTTGATGAAATTTACTTTACAGGCCAAGAATAAAATTAAGCAAATTATTACAATATACATATATATGTATATATATATATATATATATATATATATATATATATATATATATATATATATATATATATATATATATATATATATATATATATATATACAGTGGTACCTCTACATATGAATTTAATTCGTTCCACAACCAACTTCGGATGTAGAAACAAATTTTCCCATAAGAATACATGGTAGTTCATTCAATTCGTTCCTCAGCTTAAAAACCCATAATAAATCCTTAATAAATGGCTACACATAATTACACATAACAGTAACATAACTGCATAATATGAAAGAAGCATGTAAAAAGATAATCATAAAGAAATGATAAATAAAAAATGTGTTTTATTGCCACTTTACCTTAGAGACAGGCCAACACAGGTGTAGGACTTGCTACGCCAGGAGGAGACGGACGATCGCGAGAAGGTAGACATGGTGTTAACATGTTCTTTAAATAAATACTCTCTCTCTCTCTCTCTCTCTCTCTCTCTCTCTCTCTTGTTCTTCTTCACTGTTAGTGTTAGAGACGTCTATTAATTTTTTTCTGAGAGAGAGAGAGAGAGAGAGATTAAACAAAAATGAGAGATTAAACAAAAATGTGTTGTGTACATATGATTTTTAACAGGGTTAACGAGTTGAAAGACAGTTAAATGTAACTAAAAAAACAATATCAGTGAATCTGAATTCCTTTATTAACTAAAACAAATATTGATACAAAAACACTCGTGTGGGTATGCGCAAACACACACACACGCACGAGGAGACACGATCGGCGAGGAGGTAGAGATGGTGACTGCGATAACATACCGTAACTTACACTACGGAAATTTTAATCTAACTTAGCTTAATTATTTATTTTTTATTTTTATATTTCATATTTTTTACATTTTTTTCCTTTTGATTTTTTATTTTCCTCACTTTCAGTGACGAGTTACGTTATGTTATCGCAGTCACCATCTCTATCTCCTCCCCGACCGTCTCTTACTGGGTAGCAATTATTGCACCTGCGTGTGTGTTTGTGCATACGCACACGAGTGTGTTTGTATCAATATTTGTTTTAGTTAATAAAGGAATTCAGACTAGCTGTTGTTACTTTCTTAGTTACATTTAATTGTTTTTCAACTCGTTGACGCTGTTAAAAATCATATGTACTCTAAACACATTTTTGTTTAATCTCTCTCTCTCTCTCGGAAAAAAAAATAATAGACGTATCTAACACTACAACAGCAAAGAAGAACGAGAGAGAGAGAGAGAGAGAGAGAGAGAGAGAGAGAGAGAGAGAAGAGAGAGAGAGAGAGAGAGAGAGGAGAGAGAGATATTTTATTTAAAGAACATGTTATTGCTATGTTTAGAGAGAAACAGAAAAAGAGAGAAGTCTTATTTAAAAGAGCTTGTTAATGCTATTATGGTTTTCTTTGCTTCACTTTTTTCTTTCATTCTGTTCATCACGCTGGCCCTTCTTACAAATGATCGTTGCCAACAATCTCTTTGTCCTTTATCCCTATCAACAAAAGGCGTTCTATCTCTTCCAGGGTATTGCTAAGATGTCTTGTAATAATGGTGATCCCCTTTGATGGTTATTTGCTTCAATGGCTGCCTTCAGCTTGATGATCCTCGAGATCATAGGCCTATTCCGGCCATATTGTTTAGCCATACAGTATCACTCACATGCACACTGCTCTCATGTTTTTCTATAATTTCTTGCTTCAGTTCTAATGAAAGAATTGCCTTCTTCCTGTACTGAAACTTAGCTTCTTAGGCACTATGATTATAGGTAAAATCAAAAAGGAAATGTGAGAAAAGGAAGAAAATAAGCACTGTTAATAACGGACCAAACAGAGGACAACCACACGATACACACAAGAATAGAGAACTGAGCACTCGACGCTCAATGGCGTAATGTTTACTTTGTGTCGAAATAAAATTCGGGTGTAGAGTCAAAAATTTGCTCGAATTTTACTTCGGATGTTGGAAAATTCAGATGTAGATACGTTGGTGTTTACAGGTTCCACTGTATATATATATATATATATATATATATATATATATATATATATATATATATATATATATATATATATATATATATATATATATATATATATATATATATATATATATGGATAAATATCAACACAACATCGTGTTCAAATAGAAATAAATTTCTACCTCATACTTGAGATCGAACTCTAGCACCTTCTAATGAAAGGCCAGGTCGAAACCAACCATGCCACGAGAGACCATAAAAGAAATCGGAACCTGACGCTACCTAGCTGTCCGAGGATTTACCTGGCGAGACATTAGTCTCTTACCAACAAGTTTTACCCGATTTCCCTGCCCACCACGTGACACAATTGGTAGTAATTCATTCAAATTACCCCTAATGAGTCAATATGGATAAATATCAACACAACATCGTGTTCAAATAGAAATAAATTTCTACCTCATACTTGGGATCGAACGCTAGCCCCATCTAAAGAAAGGCCAGGACGAAACCAACCATGCCACAAGAGACCATAAAAGAAATCGGAACCTGACGCTACCTAGCTGTCCGAGGATTTACCTGGCGAGACATCAGTCTCTTACCAACGAGTTTTACCCGATTTCCCGGCCCACCACGTGACACAATTGGTAGTAATTCATTCAAATTACCCCTAATGAGTCAATATGGATAAATATCAACACAACATCGTGTTCAAATAGAAATAAATTTCTACCTCATACTTGGGATCAAATGCTAGCCCCTTCTAATGAAAGGCCATGTCGAAACCAACCATGCCACGAGAGACCATAAAAGAAATCGGAACCTGACGCTACCTAGCTGTCCGAGGATTTACCTGGCGAGACATCAGTCTCTTATCAACGAGTTTTACCCGATTTCCCGGCCCACCACGTGACACAATTGGTAGTAATTCATTCAAATTACCCCTAATGAGTCAATATGGATAAATATCAACACAACTTCGTGTTCAAATAGAAATTAATTTCTACCTCATACTTGGGATTGAACGCTAGCCCCTTCTAATGAAAGGCCAGGTTGAAACCAACCATGCCACGAGAGACCATAAAAGAAATGCTGAGTTTTATAATGTCCTGAGTGAATGAAAGTACTAACTCCAATCAAGTCTTTTTCATTTTTCTTTTCGTGGCTATAATACATTTTATATTCATCACGTGTCAGCTTTCGTGATTTCTACGATATATATATATATATATATATATATATATATATATATATATATATATATATATATATATATATATATATATAAATATATATATATATATATATATATATATATATATATATATATCTATATCTATATATATATATATATATATATATATATATATATATATATATATATATATATATATATATATATATATATTCAAATAAGCCACATATATTTTTGATACATTAATGTCTGGATTCTCTTAACGACCTCGGGATCAGAGCCTCA
>NC_090741.1:113006903-113021903 GCF_036898095.1 Palaemon carinicauda
GTCCCAAATTAATTTCACTGTTTCTCGCAGATATAAACAGCAGGTTTAAGAATTCTACCTGCTGCTACCACAGACTTCTTGAGTTGCTCCACTTACTTCGCATAGTGCATAAAGAACACCTTGGATGACTACCAGCCGGTGTCCATATAATTAAAGAAATTTATGGAAGAGGCAACTTTCCTCGGGTCATGACTTGCGGGTGTACTGTCTGGATCCGCTCTGCGAATAAAATAGGTGAGTTTCTCCCTTAGTTGTTTCAGAGATAAATTTGAACTCGAGGTTTCTCCTCTGAACTGTTGTCTTCCCTTAAAGTCTGAAGTTTTATGAAGATAGACCTTTAGGCACTCCTCTGAACATAGAGATGCATCTTCCTTCAGAGGGCAGATTCTCTAGGGACCCCACCTGTTGGTGGGTAGCTCGTTCTTGGTAAGAAACATCAGGTCTCGAAATAGATTCAGTTCTCCCTCCAAGAACTGGACATGGCATTCCTCTCTAGAGAGAGCCACTATTTCACTAACTCTGGCCCCCAAAGCGCGGGCCTTCGAAATTCATTAAGAACTTCGTTAGAAAGGTCGACCTGAACGGCATATAGTATCGGTCTTGTCAAGGCAGACTTTCACATTGATATTGTGTTGGCTGCTAAACCCTGCTCATGAAGGTGAATGGGGACACATAACGATGTATTTTTTTGTTGTCTTTCTTCGCAAAGAGGTCTATCTGCAGTTCCGGGACTTGACTCAAGATGAAGGAGAACGATCCTGCGTCTAGGGACCATTTTGACTCTATTGGTGTAAACCTGGATAGAGCGTCCGCTGTCAAATTGCGGAACACTTGAATGTGAACTGCTGACAGGTGCCATGCCTTTCTTTCCGCTAAACGGAATATGGCCAACATCACTTGGTTGATTTGAGGTGACCTCGACCCTTGTCGATTCAGGAATCTCACTGTCACCTCGCTGTCTAAAACCAATCTTATGTGGATCGAGTGGGGAGGAGATACTTTCTTTAGTGATATAAGTACTGCCATAGCTTCTAGAAAGTTGATGTGAAATGACTTAAAAAGATTGGACCAAGCTCCTTGGACTCTCTTATGGTGAGAGTGGCCTCCCCAGCCTTTCTTTGAAGCGTCTGTGTGGATACTAACTGACGGGGTAGGAAGTTGAAGAAGTATTGATTTCTTCAGTTGCTTGGCTTTGGACCATGGCTTGAGAAGCGTTCGCAGTCGAGTCGGTGGTGGTCTCATTAGATGTCTTCGCGTGTTTGATGCGTATTTTCTCCAGACTCCTGTTGCATCCTTTAGCTGTGCTCCTAGCACTGGATCTGTTATTGAAGCAAACTGTAAAAAGCCCAGCACTCTCTCCTGTTCGCGTCTTGATATCCGTTTGGATTTTAGTAGTCTCTTGACAGATCCTGCTAATTCTTTCCTCTTCTTCCCAGGAATGGAAAGTCGATGTGATTCCAAATTCCAGTGGATCCCCAACCACTGAAATTTTTTCAGCTGGAGATAGTCGAGACTTTTTTAATGTTGATCTTGAATCCCAGATGTTTCAGGAACTGGATCACTATCTTGGAGGCTTGCATGCATTCTGTCCTAGATGCTGCCCACACCAGCCAGTCGTCCAAGTAGGCCACTACTTGGATCCCCTTTAGGCATAATTGATGGACGGCTGCGTTCGCAAGCTTCGTGAAAATCCTTGGGGGTATGTTTAGCCCGAATGGCATAGCTCTGAAGACGTAAAATCTTCTTTGTAACTTGAACCCTAGGTAGCAGGAGAGGTGACGATTAATTGGAACGTGCCAATAAGCGTCAGACAAGTCTATAGATATGGTATATGCCCTTTTTGGCAGTAGGGTCCTTATGTGTTGAAGTGTGAGCATCCTGAACTTGTAGTTCACTATGAACTTGTTGAGTGGCAACAAGTCCAGAATGACTCTGAGTTTTTCTGAGTTCTTCTTTGGAACAAAAAACAGCCTTCCTTGGAAAATGATAGACTTAACTTTTCGGATTACTCCTTTCTCAAAGAGTTTTCGGATATATTCTTCCAGAATGGGGGTAGAGTGTTGGAAGAACTGAGGAAATTGAGGTGGATTACTGCTCCAGCTCCAACCTAGTCCATTCTTTATTAGACTGTGGGCCCAGGGATCGAAGGTCCAACGATCCCTAAGTAGATGTAGTCTCCCTCCTACTGGAAGTATCTCACTTCTGCTGTTGTGGACCTGAGGCCTTGCTCCTTGACCACGTCCTCCCCTGAATCCCCTTCCCTTGAAGGGCATCTAGAAGAACCTCTGGCTGTTCCTCTAGCTTTTGAGTGAAAGGAAGAAGTCTGCCTTTCAAAAGCTGGGTTAAAACGGGAGACAGTGTCACCACTTGTTGAGGTACCGACTGGTGTGTGGTTGAAGATTGTGCCACTATCTGAGACACTGCGGTCGCAGGAAGTTGCTGTTGTTGCTGTCGGTAGGTTTTAGAATATTGAGTATAGCCTAGGCCTTTTTGTCTTCTTCTTGGGTTGGGGACCCTCATCCGGAGAAGATTTTCTCCTATGATTTAATCCTCAATTTTGGAGAAGGTTCCCATTCTGAGTGGTGGCCTTCTTTACTACCTCTTTAACCATTTCGTTGGGAAAGAGGTCTTTACCCCAGATGCAAGAGGATATCAGCTTCCTCGGTTCGTGCCTCACCACAGCCGAGGTGAACACGAACTCTCTACAGGCTCTCCTAGCTTTAATAAAGCTATAGAGATCCTTCGTAACTGTGGCCAGATGGGTTTTGGCCACTACCATGAACATGTCATGGTTCTTAGGATCACTTGATATCGTTTCTAACGTCGTTTGCAATGACATCGATGCCGCAAGTCTTTCTTTCATCTCTTGCTCTTTGCGCGAGAGAAACTCCGACAGCTTTGGAAGTTCCTCACCAAACTGACGTTCGGCAATATCAGCTTCCAACTTCCCGACTGAGAAGGTAAGGTGGACGTCTTTCCAGTCTTTTTGGTCCAGGGATAAAGTCAGGGATAACGGCTTGCATTCCTCCAAGGAGGAGCATGGTTTCCCTGCCTCTGCCGCCTTCAAGGCTGCCTTATATCCCTTTTCCATGAATGGAAAGGCTCTGGTTGGAGAGACCACAAAGGAGGGAAGCTTCTTACTCAAGGCTGGCACCTTTGAGTTCGTGGAGCCACTCTCTTTCATCGAGCTCGTTAGTAACGCCTGTGCTCTACTATGGTCAAGAACTATGACCTCCTTCGGCTCCGTCTCCTCCTTTGAGGCTGGCTCCTTCCTAAGACGGACATAGCAGTCCGGGTAAGAGTCTTTGTTGGGCCAAAATTCCACATCTTCCAGGGGAATTGAGCCCAGCTTCTCCGATATAACAATCTTCCCGAATGTCATTGGTATGTGTTCGGCATACCTCCAAGGATTGGTATCCGAACAAAAGGAAGATCCTTCACGTTGAGTCGTTTCTGGGGGCCACGTGATGCTGCAAGTCTACGTATCTCCAGTTTCATCGCAGCTTCCTTTTCATCATTCTTCTTTTGTATTTGTTGAATCATCTCAACAATAGAAGAAAGAGTCCTTCCCAGATCACCTGGGATAGCAGACGATGTAAAGGGAACAGGTTCTGGGGCTGGAACTGATGTAACCGACACCTCGTCGATTTCTTCCTCGTCCATTTCAGGAGCCTGGGTCTGCTCCTCCTCCTGACCTTCTCTCAGAAGGTCCTTCTCTGTATAATCCCACACTTCTGACATCCTATTGTCCAATTGGATGTCTTGAAGGGCGGCCGAGACTTCGGAATCTACCGGATTCTGGACAGTTGGTATCTCCTCCTGAGGCTGAGGAATGACTGCATCGGCTCCTTAGGGAAAAGGTAGGTCCTCATCTTCTCGTTTGGAAGGTAGGGGACTGAAGTGTTTTCTGAAAACCCCTCACCCAGGTTCACAACTTTTCCCTAGCAGCATCCCTTGACTCCGCCGACTAAAGGGTGTCAAATGCCTCGGTAATCAGGTTAGAACATATGGTACATACCTGAGGGTCCCAATAACGGAGATCACCTTTGGAGGCTGCGCATGCTGCGTGCCTCCTGCATAACTCATGTCCACAGAAGTTCTTGCTGCAGACATTGCAGAACATACTCCCGCACTTTGGATGGTCCTCCTGTAAAGAGAAGAAAATCCATGAGTATCAAGTGAAGGCTTTTCACTTATTATTAATACATGTAGCTTATACAGTAAAGCTAGATAGGGAAAAAGGAAAGATACATACTTTTATTTCTTGCCTAGCCAATTGCTGTAACCACCCAACATATTAAAATTAGGGTTAATTCTTATTCTAGAATACCTTATATATTTTCCTAAGCAGAAAGTTAAGGTGTAGGTCACACCTTGAAATAAAGTTTTAATATACGGGATAGAATGAATACAGAAAGAACTCACTTTCTATATATTATACGGTCTCAAAAAAAGGTTGTACAAGATAACATTAACTATGTTGGAAGAACTTTAGTGTTACAACAAAGTCTGTACTGTAGTTTTATTAATGCAGTGTGTACTACACAACAAATATAGTAACTACTGTACATTGCACGCGCCGGGACGTGCCAGCTGACATTTACCCTTGCATAGTTCAAAGGTATGCTACCTTTAACTAATAGACGGCAGGTCACTGGCTCGCAAATGTGTGCCGGCCGGAAACTGAAAACGCTAGCACCCAGCTGCCGGCCGCTAATCGTAGTGGCCGGCAGATCTCGGGATGTGTTTCTACTGCCGGAAGGCAAAGGAAGCGATACCCATGCCGGCCGGCAGTGACTACGAACCAGAGAACCTCCACCTACCCTGCTGCTGGCCGTTTAAGCCGGCAGCCAGGCTAGGAGTACAATACACTAGCAAGAGAAACAGTATGGATGTAAGGTTATAAGGCAGCATTGCCATACAACCTTCCATCCAGGAGTGAACATATGGAAGGGGAGAATGTAGGATTCAGGCTTCCTATAAATCCATAGCCTGCAGGGCTCTACCAGCAGACACGGAAGGGAGGCCAAGGGAGGTTTGTGGTTCAATCTGCAGAAGAAAAAAGGTCTCTGCCAGCCGGCACGTTATTGCCGGCCAGCAGAGAGCTGAGCCGGTCCCCCATCCTAACCTACACTAGGTACAGAAGTAGGACTACGGCCAAGAGATGTGATGGCTAAGCCATCACTAAGAAAGAGAGGGGGGAAGGGATAAGGGTCCTGTAAACTTCGTTCTAGTATGAGACACACCCAGCAGTTAGGAAAGCTCATCCTAACCTAGAGCTTGTCTATTAGGGAGGAAGGTTGGCAATACTTGCTATCCTCCTCCATACCAGAACAAAGTTAGGTATAGTTATTTCGATAGGCAACGGAGAAAACTCATTCTCCAGCCCGAGAATAACAACACAGGACAGTCTGCTAGACCACTAGTAGAAGGAATCATCTTGTACAGAATCCTTCAGATGTGGGCTAGAGAAGCAAAGCCTCCTGTGTCTGCACCTAACCTAGCAAAGGAAACTCATTCTCTATGCTAGGAAGACGCAGACCACAGACTAGAAACTCTGATGTTCTGCCCTAAACCCAAAAATCAGTCACTCTGGTTACCGGGTCAAGACAGACATAACCTAGTAAAGTTATACCTGAATATTATTCAGATAGAACTACTAGGACTAAGCCTAAGGCTTACTCAGAGGGAGAAAGGGATTGAACTTAGTCTCCAGAGGAGAAAAGAACAACCGGGGATGTGTGCAAAAGTATACTAAAGCCCCTTAGGCTACTAGCCTAGGTGCGGTGAGAATCGATTACCTAAATCACCGAAACTCTCTCGTATACAATCTTGGAGAAGAAAATTCAACAATATCTTACATGTATAAAATATTTGCCTATAGCTTCAATAACATAACACTCGGAAAACTTATACCATGCATGAAAGTACTAGGGCCAGACGCCTAGGCTACTAAGCCTCGCGAAGGGCAAGATCGGTTACCTAAATCGCCGAACTGAAAACTAACGGCATCATATAAGAATTCCTAGAGGAGCTAAATAGCTAGATTTATTAAAGCATAATAACCGGGAACGTCACCCTGGCTAACTAAATGACCCATGCATAGTGAGCGACAGCATCCAGGATGCCTCTGGTGGGCAACAGCTCTTGTTTACGTTAATATCACTTCTGATTTAATTCAAAACGACAAGAGCTTACATTTATACAAAGTAAAGATAATACTCAACTTTCCAGAGGCAGAAGGGGCCAGAGAAAGCATCATAATGTTGAATAATATCCAAAATTAAGAGAGATCACAAGGGAAAACACCGAGTAGTGGAGCTACACGAAAAGGAATAAAGATGGCGCTGCCTTCTTCGTCATATACACACTGGAAACGGAATAGGAGAGATACCTTATGAACGGCTCTCTTTTCATTCTCGTTTTTAGATTCTTGTCACTATACCCCTCGAAGCGTTGATACTTTTCGGGGTGAAGATAGCTATGTGGCGTGTCAAGAATACGTCTTCTGATATTATGCGATATCCCTGTTAGATTTATTTAGGGATATTCGCTCCAGGAGTTAGAATTCTGGATAACTTAAGGTAAAATTCTCTGGGAATATCACTGTAGTCAAATATACCCTAGGAAGCTACCCTTTAGGAAATGCCATCCCATCGGGACAACATGGCCTGACCCCCAACCCCCCCCCAAAAAAAAAAAAAAAAAAAAAAAAATATATATATATATATATATATATATATATATATATATATATATATATATATATATATATATATATATATATATATATATATATTGACTGATACATATTGACTGATATATATTGAATTAAAATAAATGAATAAGAATCAATAAATAGTATGTCATTTAAATTTTAAGATAGAGTATAATGTTTCATGAATAAGACAGAAAATAACAATAAAACTAATTCCTCAATTTAAGATGTTCATCTGTTTTCAGAGAAATCTAAAACAAGATTATTAGGTTTAAAAGTTCACGTAAATTAACCCACCTTTTGTCCTGAATAATTTATTTCAAAGAAGTAAAGCCAGAGTCGTAGCTAAGGTTAGACTAAGGTTGCTTATATTAAAATTCCCTCGGGTATCCTAGAGAGGGACCACTGGAGCTAGGTCAGAAAACAAAAGCATGTAAGTATACATTTAAATGACCAATAACTCACCCCAACTCACGGGCTCGAGGATCTCTAATTACGCCATGGGAAAGGCGGCAGTATAGCGAAAAAGGATTATCAAGAGGTGGCCTCAGAAAAGAAATTTGGTAACTTATAAGTGGATCATTCAACCTGGATATTTATTAAGACAAGATCCTCTTTAGACGGAAAATAGTAGATACTTTTCAGACCTGTATATTGCAACCCAAGGCACTGTAACTATTCAAACAATGAAGTATATAGTTTTCTATATAATAGGTTAACCCCCCAAAAAACAAATTATTAAATTGAATTTCATTGAACAATGACTCTTTGAAATGAAATAAATGTTTTGCCTTTAGTAAGGCAAAACAGAAAGAAAACTTTATATATGAAGCAATAATCCTTTACTATATCGATGAAGAAGCCATAAGTGTTCGGTAACGGGTCTCAAACAACCTCTGATCTCCACCTACAGGAGAATTTGCATATGGGTCCTTTGCTAATTACAGAGACATATCACCCTTCCAGAGGCATCGTGTAGTAAGCTTTCTCTTTAGGAAACTGTTGCCCATCCATCTTATAATGTGTTCATGTTACAGGGTTGTGGAATTAGAGGAAAAAGAGAAGGAGGTGGGAAAAGAAAAAGTAGAAGACTAAAAAAAAACGTTATAATAACTGTAGTATATAAAATCTTATTATTATTATTATTTTTATTATTATTATTATTATCATTATTATTATTATTATTGCTAAATGTAATAAATGTTGTAATTCCTCCCCTGATTGACGAAACATAAGAATGTCATCTGCAAATCTTAACTTGTTAAGGAATTCTTCTAGTTTTCTAATTCAAACAGTAAGATAATATCACCAATTGCTAGTTAATTTCGCCAATGTTCATCTGATCTTTAGTTAAAAATAATTAAGAAAATTATGAGGAAAGGTATTAATCTGTTCATAAAAATATAATTTATCATTCGGTACATTATTCCTTGGAAAACATAATGACATGAGATCTTTTTTGCGATTATATTTATGAATAACTTCAACTGCAAATAAGAACAGCTTTCCTTCCTTTAGGTGATGATAAAATGATATAATGAAATATAAAGTGTGCTTTTAAAACTTTATACCTAACCAAACAAGGACACCCGAACGGTTTTTTATATTAAACTGGTTTTATGAAAACTATTTCAACTTAGTCGATACATGGGTCAACATAGGTCTACATCCTTTGAGTAACATTTGCAAGACCAGTTATAACAAGATTTTTCGAGATAAAAAGAGACCGATTACAGAGGTTAAGGATTAAAGGTGTTAGATTTCAGTTCGAATCTCATCTGAAGGGAGGCTCGTCAGAACATCAGACATGGGGCATCTTCACTCCCCGAAGCAACAACTTTCAAATTAAAGGCTTTAATTCGCGAGTCGTGATGGATTTAATGCAAGGCTATTGCATTACCACTATACTGGCCAGCGTATAAGATAAATTTCCAGGTGTTGCATTCCACAGTCATTGAAAAGAAAATAGGCCTATTTGATAGTATAGGTCACCACGGAAAAAATCCCTATACTTAAATAAGTGCCTATGACGAAAAAGGGCTTAACAATAATTAACGTGGAACATTACGGGGTTGGTAATTAAACAATTAAATGCACTACAGTACTGGTAATTTTAGAGTTTGGAATTATATTGCTTTTATTCCCTTGAATAGAAGCTGACCACTTAAACTGTGATAAAGTTAGTTCAACTGAAACAGTTGATCTACACCAACCTAGATACAAACCTGATTCGAGTCTAATCTACCACTCCTTGGGTTACTAGTCCCAACAACTCTTGATTTCCCTCGGAGACATTTTGAGATATCTTTTTGCACGACAAATAGACTGATCTACACTATTAGATAGTTAGCCTTCCCGTAGTTACTATATTCACTAGTTGTATGTTTATTCATAATAGCCAGAATGATCCCTTAATATTCATGTTTTCCTGCATATTTTGGACTAAGTGGTCACTACAAAGTCTCCTGGATGGATTCAAACCTATCCAATGGAGGCCAGGGTAAGGTTAACTATTGTCATTTGACCACGGTGTTTGGGCAATGTAAAATTGATCTTGTACTGACATATTGTGGATAGATTTTTTGATTATCTTTATCTACATTCAGGTTCTCAGGAATATGTTTAGAATAACTGAATTAGAATATATATTAAATCTGTAGTTCAAACATTCAGATATTAATGGAAGCAATAACTTCTAAGTACTCCAACTGTGAATCTTTGATCTAGGAAAAAGTTTGATTATTACCAAATCAAGGGATCATCAGGTCTTTCTGAAACAAAATAGACTGGATTTAAACTGTGCCAGTTTTGAGCAACCAGTATATATATATATATATATATATATATATATATATATATATATATATATATATATATATAAATACGCACACACACACACACACACACACACACATATATATATATATATATATATATATATATATATATATATATATATATATATATAAATATATATATGTATATATATATATATATATATATATATATATATATATATATATATAAATATATATATATATATATATATATATATATATATATATATATATATATATATATATATATATATACATATATATATACAGTATATATTACGGCTAGCGTATACCGTGAATTCTGGAGCTTCAAAACTTACATGCCTTATATTACATAATTTAATATACCATAGAAAACCTCTAAGTTCTGATATTATTATGCAACTCCCAACTTTACTTTTAATGGTAACTATTACTAAATAAACCTCTTACTCCGGTTCATAGTCTAGGGATACGAGCAAAGTATTGGAACAATTATTGGTGATAGAAATGATACACACTTTACAAAAATAAATATATCTAAAAAAAAATTATTTCATTACTATTTTTTTATTATTTCCTCCTACGCCTAGTGACGAAAAGGGCCTCGGTTAGATTTCAACAGTCTTCTTTATCTGGAGCTTTTCATTCAATACGTCTCCATTCATCATCTCCGATGCGCTTCATAGTCCTCAGCCGTGTAGGCGAGGGTCTTTCAACTCTTCTAGTGCCTTTTAGAGCCTACCTGAATTTTTGGTGAACTATTCTCTCTTGGGGAGTCCAATGAGAATGCCCAACCCTTCTCCATCTACCCCTCATCATGATCTCATCGACATATGGCACGCGAGTAAACTCTCTTATACTTTCATATCTAATCTTGTCATGCCAATCAACTTCCAATATCCATCTAAGGGGTTTGTTCTCAAATTTACTAAATCTCTTGGATATTGTTTCATTGTCATGCCATGAGTAATGTTTATAGAGTAACAAGAATCTTACTAAACTGATATATAGTCTGATTTTTATATGTAATTTCAGGCGACCTGATTTCCTAATTTTACTTAAACTTGCCATTGCCTGATCTGTTTTTTTCAATCTTTCACAAAACCTTAATTCTAAAAACCCTGTTTTTGATATTATAGTTCCAAAATACTTGAATGATTCTACATCATTAATCCTTTCTCCTTCCAATGATATTTCATCTTCCATTGCATACTCTTTTCTCATCATCTTTGTCTTTCGTCTATTTATCTTTAGCCCAACCTCGTAAAACATTTCATGCATTCTGGTAAGTAGAGCATCATCTCCACCATCTTTGACTGTTCTACGTATTACAAAATCCATGAGGAGGATTAACAACATAAGTGACTACACATTCGTATTCGTCTGTTCACTGAAAATTCATTTGATAAGACTTCATTAACATTAACTTTGCACTTGCTATGCCCATACTATTAACAGACATAATCAAGTTTACATATTTATGAGGAATTCCATAATAACACAGCACTCTCCACAAGATTGGCTGGTGCAAACTATCAAAGGCTCTTTCCATAGTCCACAGATGCCATCAAATGGTGATTTGTATATTCTAAGCATTGCTGTAAGACATTTCTCAAAATGAGAATATGGTCAGTGCAACTTCTACCTTTTCTAAATCCTGCTTGTTCTTCTATCAGATTTTCATCAATTGTTCTCTCCAGTTTCTTTAGAATAAGCTAACTATCTATTTTCATAACAACTGACGTTAGTGTAATGCCTCTGTAATTATTGCAATCAGTCAGGCGTCCTTTTTTATGCTATTTTCACCAATACTCCTATCTCCCATTCATCAGGTGTTTCCTCTTCATGCAACATTCTACAAAATAATCTTGTAAGTAGTCTGGGAGTCACTTCATTTTCAGAAAGTATCATCTCAGCAGTTATTCCATCGTATGCCAGTTTTCCTTTTTTTTTAGTTTCTTTAGAATAGTTTCGACTTCAGACACACTGAATTATTTCATGGCACCTCAAGATCTTTATCAGCTTCAGGTATATCAATCAAATTATTGCCTTCATATCTCCTATTAATAACCTTAGTGTTTTCCATCCAATGTTGTCTTTTTTCATCTCATGTTGCTATAACAGAGCCATCACTCTTTTCGATGGGTAATTTCTTCTTATTTATTCTCATATGGATTTCATTAATAATTCTATGAGCAAATCTTACCCCAGAGCCAGTTCCTGAATCCATAGCTATGTCAGCCTGGTCTGCTTTACTGTTTAAATATTCTCTCCAGTCATTCCTGGCTCTTTTTTATTTTTACTTCATTATCCATACTTGAATACTTAGCATGCTCTACCTTCTAATTTTCTCTACATCCTCGAAAACTTTCAACAATCATTTTATTTTTTTGTTTACTTTTAGTCTCCCGAATATCACTTAATATCCGTGGCTTTCCCTTAGTTTGCAATTTGGTTTTCGAAAAGGCCTTGGAGCATGAGATGCCAGTCTTACAATCTTCAATGCTGTAGAGAAATCACTTGATTATGGTCAGGAAGTTCGTATTATTGGCCTTGATTTTAGTGCTGCCTTCGACCATGTTAATCATGAGGCCCTTGTTTCCGAACTCAAACAGTTGGGAGTGGGTGGATCGTTTCTTACCATTATTATTGAATTTTTAAGTAATAGATCTCAAAGAGTTGCTGTTGATGGGCACCAATGTAAGTATAGGAATATGATATCTGGTGTTCCTCAGGGTAGTGTCCTTGGCTCATTACTTTTCATACTATATACACATGACCTGTGGTTTGGCCAAGATAACAAGTTTGTTGCAAATGCAGATGATGCTACTCTCTTTACATCAACTTTATCCCCTAAATGTAGATCTGAGGTTACTGAAACCCTTAATAGAGATCTATCTAAAATTAGTGTATGGTGCAAATTATGGGGTATGAAGGACAGTGGCTCCTTAACATCGGGATCTCAGCATTGATAATGTTTGTTTCACTTTGTATGACTTTAAAAATTTTAGATGTGATTCTCGACAGCAAATTTATTTTTGTAAAATAATTTATGTCTGTGTCTTCTTCAATTGCACAAAAAATTGGCTTATTGAGAAAGTCTCTTATGATTTTCGGAGATCTATCTATTTTGAAGAAGTGTTTACATTTCTTTCTATTCCACCTTGTTTCGATTATTGTTCTCCTGTCTGGTCTTTACTGCTGATTCTCATCTTAATTTGTTGGACAGAAACTTAGGGTCTATTGAATTTTCTATTCCTAATCTAGATATTAATCTTTGCCACCGTCGTTCAGTTAGTTTATTATTCATGTTGCTTAAGAGTTTTTCATAATTCTGACCATCTTTTACATTCAGATCTTCCTTGACAGTTCCAACCTGTTCGTAATACTAGGAATGCAGTTAATTCTAATGGCCAGGCCTTCTTTATCAGGAGTTCAATACTACAAAGTATTCTAGAAGTTTTATTCCAGCTGTGACCTAGTTGTGGAATGATCTTCCTAATCGGGTAGCAGAATCAGTAAAACTTCAAAAGTTCAAAGTTGCAGATAATGTTTTTATGTTGAACAGGCTGACATAACTCTTTTTATAGTTTATATATGACATACCTGTTTTAATGTTATTACTCTTTTTAGAATAATTTACTTTTCTTTTTCTTATCTTATTTTTCCCTGTTAGAGCCCTTGGGCTAATAGCATCTTGCTCTTCCAACCAGGGTTGTAGCTTGGCCATTAATAATAATAATATTTATTGTGGGATTGATGGGACATACGCACATATACACAACACACACACACACACACACACACACACACACACACATATATATATATATATATATATATATATAATCATTGTGTGTTTATGCGTGTATACAGCATGCTTTTGTACATAAGTCGTAAGAAAATATAGTAAGCAAAAACAATATTTAAGCGAAGTGTATAGTTATTTACAGAATGATTAATTGAAACAGACCTTCAACGGGATATGGTAAATAAGAAAGCAAAAGAAAGAAAATATCATTGCAACTAAATACTTAACGGGTAAGGAACATTCCGGTTTATAAGAAACACACGCGAATATCCAACTAAGTTATTCCAACACAAACAACTGTGGTTGTGTTGGTTTCCAAATTTGTCTCCAATGAAAGGCCATTGTGGAATCCCTTGTCTCGCCCTGCTGGTCACCATGAATAGGAGGAAAGTAAATGTACCGAAAATATGAAATACTTTTCTATGGCGTATTTTCTGCATTTACGTATATGGACAATCACTGTGATACTGAAAGAGTTGTTATTTATTTTCTATCTTTTGTAATTCATTCGAATGTTACTGTCATGTATTTTCAAAACTTTGTGCTCCGGTGTGCTTATGTAGGCATCTAGTCCAATACTCAACTCTGCGGTCCTTATTTATGTTTCTTTTTTTCTGATTATTTCGCTGATCTTAGTCCGAAATATTGCGCCGTAATCCATACATGTTTTGATATTAACATTGATAAAGGTAAATTATTATATACCATAAGAAAAGATGAATCTATTTTAGCGCTGAAATTTTCATTAATCCGTAGAGAGAGAGAGAGAGAGAGAGAGAGAGAGAGAGAGAGAGAGAGAGAGAGAGAGAGAGAGAGAGAGAGAGAGAGAGAGAGAGGGGGGAGGAATGATCTTCCTAATCTTGCATCTGAGTCGGTGGAATTTCCAGTGTTTATGTTGAACAGGTTGGCATGAGTTTATTCATAGCTTGCATATAAAAGACATGTTCTAATGTTGTTGATGATATTTTTATATTCTATATTTTCAATTCATTGCTTCTCTTATATAGTTTCAATTCCTTACTTCATTTTGGAGAATCCTACTTTTCGAACTAGGGTTGTAGCTTACCTAGTGATATTAGAAAATAATTACTCATTATCATTCCAGGGATTCCAAAACACATTGTGCAATAACGAAAGCATAACTCTCAGAGGTGGAGAGAAATAAAACTTCATGCTTTCCTTCTTATTCTTAGTTCTGTATTATGTTGCCTTCTATTCTAACAATAAGAACTAAAGAACAATGAAGAACTGTAGAACTGAGTATTGATCATTTAGTCATTATAGCAGAAACAGAAGACAAAAAAAAAGGTTATTTGCATGTAAAGAAGTCCTAGAAAAGAAAGGATTGAAGATGAATATTTCAAAACCATCTCTTTTAATCATCATCTCCTTTCCCTCCTATGAAGCAGTTGGTTCTCTATCTCATTAACCCCCCTCCCCCCCAACAGGTCGCCACTTTCTCAGCTCTCTTCAATAACTTTTTTCGTGTTTAAAATTATAAACACATCCCGTGGTAAATTTCTCCGCATTTCCTCCTCATCCCTGACCCTTTCCGTTTAACTCCCTTTACACCTACGTCTTACCTCTCCATTTCCTACAACACATCTGTGTGTTTTACTTCTACAGCTTTTTTAAAAGACATACTTTACCGT
>NC_090741.1:113024403-113031903 GCF_036898095.1 Palaemon carinicauda
TACTAAGCTGAAGGAGAAAAATGAGATATGGAGAAAGGAAAGGTAAAAGAGAAGGGAAGAGAAAGAGCAATAATGATGAATGAGAATGAAAGGTAGCTCTACTTCAAAGAGCTTCATAAAAACTACACTCTGGCCTTTATATGGCGCCTCCTCTTATAAGATTCCAAATGTCGAATGATTAATGTTGGTCAACAAAATCTTTTTTTTTAAAGCTTATAATATTTCGTTGTCATATGTTTTTGTGCTTATTCTATTTAGTATACCGTTAGCTGTCTTGACTGCACGAGAAATGTTTTGGCATTAATGAAGTGTTCGATTTTTGTTTTGTTTTTCAATTTATTCATTGCCATAATTTGGGCTTTTAATACTACTTTCGCCTTTAAGTCTTTTCTTTTGTTATCTCTTCTTTTGCAAATATCTTATCTACTCCATGGGAAATTTTCAATTTTTCAAGCATTGTGAATTTGTCGTGTCTTTTTCAGAGAATCTTATAACGAAATGAGTAAATTTTGCAAGCAAATGCCTTAGAGTTTACAATACAATAAAAACTATACAATAGGAAATCATTCATCATAAAAAAAAAAGGACTATGACGCTTTATTCGAATACGGTTTCGTAATTTTATTCCTGAAAAACCCGAGTCACATATATGCAATCTAAGGTGTATGTATTTATTCAAAATAAAATTCCTACACTTTTATATCTTCGAAGGAAGTGGTGGTTGCATTATAATTCGTAGTATGTAATTGCGTAACTAAAACTGACGATCATTACATCACTATAAGAAATTGTGTAAACGATTATCTTACTCAGGGACACATCGGGTGAAGACATCGATGTACTTAATACTTCTCAGACTCTGATCTGGGTACAGTTGCAGTCCAGTTATCACTGGATTCATAAAGAATAGTACTTATATAACGTATTTTAGTCGTAAAAAAAAAAAAAAAAAAAAAAAATAAGATAAGAAAGAGTGATGTAATTATCGTCGCATTTTTCAGTCGGTGTCAAGATGAACATTGTTGCCCCACGTAACTTCTTATTATTTTTTTTATTTGCTGTACCCAAATACATATTACAAATTTTATAGTCAAGTCTTTCTTGATAAACTATTTGAAGGCCTTCTCGTTCGTATATTAAGGGCGTCAACCTTTTTTGCCAGCTCACTAGTTCCTTGACTACCTACTTAGGAGTGCTCACATAAGTGCTGAGCTCAGATAAACAACCATACGCATACCTACATTGTGTACAAATAAATTTGCGTTCATGTTAAGATATATGTGTATACATATACACACAAGATTTTAACATTATCTTATTCTTTATTTGAAATTACTCTCTCTCTCTCTCTCTCTCTCTCTCTCTCTCTCTCTCTCTCTCTCTCTCTCTCTCTCTTGTTATAAAGAAAAAGTTTCTACATAAGAAAAAAATCATCGTTTTCTTCGTTGTAAAATAACCTAACGTGGTCCTTTTCAATCAACATAATGATATAAATAAGTAAGTTAATTTTCTTTCTGTACTCCAGTGGCAAAGTTTTTTTTTTTATTAAAAGATAATAATATCCCACTATATGTCTACAGAAGCTAACAGAAACACGATACTTTAATAATACATGATATTCTCTATAGAGAAAATGCCAGCTGTTATAAAATGAGAAATAACTCTTTCAGTATCACAGTGATTGTCCATATGCGTGAGGGCAGAAACTATGCTATTGAAAAGTATTTTATATTTACAATGCATTTTCCTTTCCCCCCATTCATGGCAACCAGCAGGGCGAGACACGGGGTTTCACAATATCTTTTCTTTGAATACACATTCGGGAACCAACTCAACCACAGTTGTTCGCTTTGAATAATTTAGAATGAATATTTACTCGTTCTCTGTTTCATTGCAACGATAACTGTTTACATTTGCTTTCTTGTTTAAGATCTCCTATAAGAGGTCTAGTTCAATCAGTAATTCTTGATATGATAATATTCTCCATTTCCATTTGCCATCTTAATTAAGCATTTAATGAGGCTGAGCTATTAAAACCATACATATGGTGTGCGTGCGTATGTGTATGTGCGCTTGTGATTGTCTGTGTGTGTGTGTGTGTGTGTGTGTAACATTCCCCATGACAGGTGAAATAAAGTATATAAACTTTCGAATTTGTATTTTAAGTGCATTAACCTTTCTATAAGTTTCAAGACTTTCGGAAATTAATAGCCTAAACACGCATTTTTCCATGGTGGATATTTCCACTAATTTAGCAGTGTCAGCATATTAAGAAAGGATATGTAGCTAGGGATGTCGGTTAATTGACAGGAGGCCACCATAGGGTACCCCTGCTTTGTAAGTGTAATAATCTTGTCTATATAACAATGATAAGAAAATCTCCAATAAATCACTCATGTTATCCTACCAATTACCTACCAATTACCTGCTAATTACGTACAAACAAAGTCAAGGCTACAAACCTAAAAACATGTTTTCACACACACACGCGCACACACACACACACACACACACACACATATATATATATATATATATATATATATATATATATATATATATATATATATATATATATATATATATATATATATATATATATATATGAATAAATATATACATACATAACCATGTCATCTGTAAATCTTAATTTGTTAAGGTATTCTTTTATTTCTTTATCTTTTTATTCAAATAGTGAGGTATTATCATCTTGCGTTGGTTAATATGGTCTAGATCCATCAGATATTTAGGTGATTTATTAAGGATATCGCAATAAAAGGTATCAAACTGTTCACTGAATTACATTTTTTCATTTGGGTCAGTATTCCTTGGAAAACTTATAATAAGGATATAAGATCTTTTTGGCGAATATATTCATGAATATATTTTAACTGGAAATAAGAACAATAATCCCTCTTCGAAATTAATATAAAATCATATAATGAAATATGTTTGCTTTAAATTTTTGTATATAATAACAAAAAAAAAAACTATTTCCTCTTGGTCAACGTAAGGCTCAACATAGATCTACATCCTTTGAGTCCCTTTTGCGAGCTCAGTTTTAGCATGATTCTTCCAGATTAACAGACACAGGGAACAGAGGTTAAGGATTAAAGTTGTCAGGATTCAGTGGCATCTCATCTGAAGAGAGACTCGTAAGAACGTCAGGCAAGCGGCAATTGCCTTCCCCGAAGCAATAACCTTCCATTTAAATGCTTAGATTCGCGAGTCGAGATGGATTGAATGCAAGGCTATTGCATTACCACTGTACCAGCCTGGGTATGAGATAAGTTGTGAAGTGTTGCATTCCACAGTCCTTGAAAAGGAGATAGGCGTATTTAATAGTATAGATAAGCACGTGAAAAGCTCTATACCTGAATTAGTGCTTGTAACGCAGGGGATTTTAACAATAATTCCCTTGAAACAGGGGGGGGGAGTAAAACAATTAAATAAACTACAGCATTGGTAATTTTACAGTATGGAGTTATATTTCTTTCATTTTTTAAATAGATACTGACCACGTATAATGTGATAATATTAGCTCAACTGAAACAGTTGATCTACACGAGGCTTGATAGGCACCAGATTCCAATGTAATCAACCACTCGGGTTACTAGTCCCAACAACTCTTGATTTCCCTCGGAAATATTTTGAGATATATTTTTGGTAAACAAATATAATGATCCACACTAGTAGACAGATAGCCTTCCTCTGGTCATATTATTCACTAGTTCTATGTTTATTTGCAATAGCCAAAATGACCCCTATCCTACATATTTTGAACAAAGCGGTTACTACAAAGTCTCATGGATAGATTCAAGCCTATCCAATGGAGGCTAGTGCAAGCAAGGTCTATAGACCTAGAATGCAAGGTTAACTGTTGCCATTTGACCACGGTGTTTGGACAATCTAAAATTGCTGTTGTACTGATATAGTGTGAACAGATTTTCTTGATTATGTTTATCGACATTCTAAATCTCAGCAATTATATGTTTAGGGTGACTGAATTATAATAAATTCATGAATCTGTTCATAGACTTGAAATAAATCCCTATCCACCATGATAGCTGAATTGTGAGTCTGCAACACTTGGCTATTTTATGATGAATATATATCACTGACACTCGTGATCTCAATCAAGATAAATATCAACCTTTCGCTTCCTCGACTCCTTTATTAAGAATATATTTTTTTTTTCTGGGTGCATATAACATCCAATGTCACAGCCATCTTAATCTGATAGACAGGAACTTGCGGTCTATTACATTTTATTTATTCGTGGCACCGTAGTTCAATTAGTTCCTCATGCATGTTGTATAATATTTTTCCTAATTCTGACCCTCTTTTATATTCAGACCTTTAGGGATAGTACCCTCTTCTTCGTAATACTAGGTATGCAGTTAGTTCAAATAGTCATGCCTTCTCTATCATGAGGCTCAATACTAGAAGATTTATTCCAGTCGTGACTAATATATGGAATGATCTTTCTAATCAGGTGTATCGGTAGAACTTCAAAAGTTTTAACTTGCAGCTAATATATTTATGTTGAACAGACTGATATAAGTTTCTTTTTATAGTTTACATATGGAAGATCTGCTTTGATGTTGTTGCTGTTCTTAAAACATTTCATGTTAATTCTTCACTACTTCTCATGTATTTTATTTATTTTCTTATTTCCTTTCCTCACTGGGATATTTTTCCTTGTGGAAGCCCTTGCCCTTGGGCTTATAGATTCCAGCTTTTCCAACTAAGGTTATAGCTTAGCTATAAATAATAATGATAAATTTAAATGTGCTACAAAAATGAAATTTTCGAAAGAGAAGAATTAGTAAAATGTTATGGACACTGAATAAACCCATAAGAAATAATGCAAGTCACAAACATCTCGTATTGTGAAAGTCATTAGAGAGAGAGAGAGAGAGAGAGAGAGAGAGAGAGAGAGAGAGAGAGAGAGAGAGAGAGAGAGAGAGAGAGAGATAGAGATAAAGTAAAATCAGCGACAAACTTCTTGATAATCGGTTTGGGGAGAACAGTATATCATAGTGTCATCAAATAATTAATCAGTGTCTGCCGATAACTAAATATTAAACGACAGCCATTATAAATATCAATATTAAAAATCATTGGGAAGGAATTAATAAAAGCACATTTTGTCAAGAATTTGGAAAAGTATTATCATTACTAAAGAGGTAAACAACAAGTATACGATGGCAAACATTGATATATAATCCTTCAAAACAAGGGAGATGTAACGTAATAACATAAACATTCAACAAACACTCCATTTTTTTATAAAAACAGACAAACCAAACTAACAAATGATAAGTGGTAAAGGCCATAATTTCGAGATTATTACATTTTTCATCGCATCTTCACTCTTAAAACCATACGAGAGGAATAAATAGGAAAGAACCACATTATTAAGAGATTTCTTCTTATGCTTTTCTTCCTAGCCAAGAACACATAGGTTTCTTGCCCAGTAGGAAGAATTTGGAAAATAACTATGGAATCATGTTTATATTCTCTTTAATAAATATTTTTATAAAAGATGCGTACGATTTTTTTTTTTTGCTGAAAATATTTCAAAAACTAATTCGGATGAAGGAATAAAAAAAAATTTGAATGCGTATTGAGAAAAAAGTAATGTTCAATATATCTGAACATATTTTTTGTAAACGAAATGTAAAATCATCAGTTGACTATTATTATTATTATTATTATTATTATTATTATTATTATCATTATTATTATTATTATTATTATTATTATTCTTTCCGCGCGTTTTTTTCGCAAGAAATCTGAAATTATTATCATAAGTAGCCTATGGTAAGAATATGCCATAGACCCAGTTTAAGTGACCTTGACCTAATTTTCAAGGTCACAGGGGCTTTTGAAGGCAAAATTTGTAAAATTTGAAATTGACATTAGGCCTAAAATATAAGCCGTAGAGCTAAGGGCCTTATGGACAATGATACAGAGGTAAATCCCCAGATATTTTCCTACTTTAATGCAAGTAGGTCAAGGTCAAGGTTGCTAATGGCCAAACCGGGTCAAAACCGGTTTGTTTCCGATATCTCAAAAACCGGAAGTCCCAGAGCCCTGATCTTAGTGGCATATGATGCCCTATATATTTATCTAAGGTTAGCTTAACTTTTGTAGCGACTGCTTAATAACATTTTTTAAATATAGATTTTTTACTATTTTTGACATTACAGAAATCGTGACTTTAGCAATTTCTCCATGAAATACTGGTTTTTGGTCATAGCATGCTATAGTAAACTTCCCCAAACATATGCATAAAACCTCCAAATCAAATGTCGAATTTGACCTTGACCCTCATTTTCAAGGTCATATGAGTATATTATGGAAAAAAATTTACGTGGGCCAGAAGTGATGTTTTATTGTCCACCAACAACCAACAACCTCCCCCCCCCCCTCCCCATTCGCATATGCTTCTTCAGAATATGGAATCATATTTGACCCGTGACCTTCACATGGCCTTTTAAGTGTCCATTGTCTTCAAGTTCAAAGGCCAATTTTTCTATATTTGTCATTTTTGCCTGTGTTTTACCTCCATATACTTGCTATTATACAGATAAACTGCTTTAAAATAGTTTGTTAACATAACTCAAAATTTAGTCAATGGGTCATTAGGCCAATAAACCATTACACAATATCGTTTACTGATTGACGAAAGCATTTCCACACCTATTTTGCAGGGGAATCCTCCGCCACTGGCTGTAGCCAGTCGCAGTCTAGTTATTATTATTATTATTATTATTATTATTATTATTATTATTATTATTATTATTATTATTATTGTGTTAAACGTTACTAAATTTCCTATGAGAAATGGAGTTCACTGTTTACTTCTATAGGAAATGTTAAGAAAACCACTAGTTGAATATCCTTCAACTGTTACATTTTAACTTGAATTAAACAAGTAGGAATACTTAAGTAGAATATCATTAAAATTTTAAGATTATAAAGTTTTATGAACATGATGGAATATAATAGTAAAACCTATTCATCAACTTAGGATTTTTCTCTGTTGTCATGCAAATCTAAAATCGAATTGTTATGATTAAAAGTTCAAGTAAATTAACCAAAGTTTTGCCTTTAATATTTTCTTTCTTAAAAGGGCAAAGCTAATGGCATGGCTAAGGGGAGGGGGGGGGGGATAGAGGTGCTTTTCGAAAATATCCCCAGGCTTCCAAGCCGAGTCAAAAAATTAAGTATGTAAGAATACATCTAAAATGACCACTAACTCGCCCCAACTCCTGGGCTCCATAATCTCTAGTTACATCCCTGGGAAAATCTGCAGTAAGGTGAAAAAGAAAAGATTATCAAAGGGTGGTCTCATGGTGGTAGTTTAGCAACTCATAGGTGAATCATTCAACGTTGAAATTCTTGATTACAAGTTACTCTACAGAAGAAAACCAGTAGATACTTTTCAGACAAGTTTTTTGCAACAAATGGCACTGTATCTAATCAAACAAT
>NC_090741.1:113056903-113064403 GCF_036898095.1 Palaemon carinicauda
TATATATATATATATATATATTGAAATCCATAATTACTTTAAATATTTTGTTCGGGGTTTATGTCATTTGTTTTAATTAAGTCACGAAAAGTTCTCTTGGAACATTCTTTTATCCCCGGTCAAGGTTTTGTTTGTGTTATTTGTATAGTGTTTATTCACCGTATTCTTTTTTGCCTTTCATGTTTTTGTGGAGCGGACTGCCCGTCTTCAGTGCTTAGCTTGTCGAACTGCCCCATTACGTGGTTATGCTTTCGCTCTCTCTCCCTTTACTTGGAGTGCGTTTTTGGGCAGCGGGGCAGAGAGTGGCGGCTCCCCAACAGAGGAGGTCTTACAGCATTTTTCACGGCTTGATAATCGGAAGATATTTGTTCCCGCTCCTGCAGCTACCATTGAATTTGAGAGGCTCCTGCCAATGAATTTTAGCCTTATAAGCATTGCTGTTGCTTTTGTGCTGCTGCCTGCCACTGCTGCTGGCTGTTGCCGTGTGTTTGACCTCCTGGAGTCGTGAGGAGGCCTTCTAGTGACGAAGAACGGTGAGCGAACCGTATATGTTCTTCCTTCGCCTGCTTAAAAAATATAGACAATTTACGTTACCCTAGTGATCCCCTCGGTGCAAGAACACCCCTAGTGATCCTGAAGTAGGACAATCACTGGTGATGTGTCATAATAATCTTTAATTACGAATTCGGTGCGGATTTTGAGAACTTATGCAAGCATTCTTCAGATATTTCTTCGTGACCTGTAAAGTGTAGTATTATCGCCAATTTAGGATATATTATTATTTAAAGGTGTATTATGATAATTATTGTAAAATTAATTAGTTTTAAGGTTTACTTCACTCTGTAACTCCTAACTGTCGTATGGTAGGGAAAGTGTGTATTTTTCTGCCTCCTACACCTTTTCTTTCTCTTCGACTGAGGTATAAAAGTTAGGTAGGCGTGTGACGGTTCGAGAGCTATTATTGTAAAGTAGTGTATGTGTTTTTCCAGTTCCTAAAAAAGCTTTTCGAGGACTAATTTTTGTAATTTAAGACTACTTTTGTCAATTAAATTTTATTAAGTTCGATTCAGTGTTTTTTGTATCCCTCTTTGAGAGTTGTTTTGCTTTGTGAATTTTGTGTTGCTGCTGGTTCTTGCCTGGTATTTTGGCACTGAGCCAGTCTGAAAAAAAGAATCCTGGATGAACATAATCAATCTTAAGTTCATTACATAATTTGGCGACCGTGACAGGATTCAGTTTAGCGACATAATTTTCAACTGTAAATGGCTCTCGGAGAGGCGGTCAAGCCACTGAACGTATTTAGTGATTATTTCTATTTAATTAATTCAGGATGCATTATTTAGAGAGTGAAGAAGCTGAGGTAGCGAACTTTTTGGCTAGTCTTAACTGGGAAGAGGATCTGTTTAACCTAAAAAGGGATAAATTGTTGTTGATTGCAGAGTTCTTGGATCTAAGTTTGGCCACTGGGGTTAGGAAGGGACCGTTGTTATTTGAGGTCTTGAAGGCCGCTAGGATATATAGAGAGACTCTTGATAGGAAGGATGTTCTGGAAAGTAGTAGGCTGGATGAGAGTGAGCCTGGGGAGGTGGAGGAATTAGAAGGTGAAGGTAAAGAAAATCCTATTGATAATGGTGATGACCAATTGGAAATTTTGAAAGAAAAAACCAAGATGAAGGAACTGGAGTTTAGAGCTCTCCAACTTAGAGCCGATGAAAGGGCAAAAGAGAGAGAGCTTGAAATTGAGGTGCTTAAATTACAGATTAAGTTGAATCAGGGAAAGAATGGTAGCTATAATAATTCTAGTGTTGATGAAACTTGGTTTAATATGTCCGCTGCATTAAAACTGGTACCACACTTTTCCGAGGAGGAGGTTAATGAGTTTTTTGTGTCATTTGAAAAAATTGCTAAGAAGCTTGCCTGGCCAAAGGATATATGGACAACATTAGTTCAGTGTCGTTTGGTGGGTAAAGCTCAAAGGGTCTATAATAATCTTAGTGACGATCTCTCCGCGGATTACGACACCGTAAAAAGTATTGTGCTGAAAGCTTATGATTTGGTGCCTGAAGCATACAGGCAGAAGTTTCATAATCTGCGGAAGGATCTTGACGTCACTTACGTTGAGTTTGCTCGAAAGAAAGTTCAGTTTCTCGATGACTGGCTGAAATCAAAAGAAGTAGACAATTTTGTTAAACTGAAAGAGCTGCTTCTGGCAGAGGAATTTAAGAGGAACGTGAGGCGTGACTTGCGAATTCATTTGGAAGAGTTGAAACTCGACTCCATTCAGGAAATAGCAATTGCTTCCGACGAGTATGCACTTACCCATCGGGAGGAACCCCTTAGGAAAAGAATTAATCAGGATAGGTTCTTCCCCCATGAATATAATACACATAGTAATAATCGTCAGTCTTCTAAAGGAACATTAAGGTCAAATAAAGACGAGTCAGAAAAACTTTCTAATCAAGACAGAATCGTAAGCAACTCGCGTAGTTTCGTAAACAGTAGTAGATTGGTTAATGGTGGTGGTAGTAGTGGTAGAAATTTTGGTAGTATTATTAGTGTGAAGTGTTATTGATGCCACAAGACGGGGCACATAAAGGCTAATTGTTACGGTTGGAAAAACTTTAAGGAGAGGAGGTCTAATTCAGTAAACATTGTAGTAACTGAAAAAACGGCAAACGTAAACCAAAGTATGGAACAGGAAAAGTGACTAAAATTTAAGAGGCACATTTCCGACGGATCTGTGTTTGTTGGTAACAATGAAAAAACAAAGGTTTGTTTAAAGGTATTACCGGACTCTGGAGCAGCACAGTCTCTCATATTAAAAACTGCTGTTCCAAAGGGTTTTGTATTTTAAAATGAGGAATTTGTGGTGTTGGGAGGTTTCCCGAACTCTATTACGTCTTGTCCTTTAGAGAAGTTTAATATTCACACCAAGTATTTTAAAGGGACTGCTAAACTGGCTGTGATAGACAGTTTGCCAGTTTCCGGTATTCACCTCCTCTTAGGGAATGATTTGCCTGAAGGTGAAGGTGCAATTGAAAATATATGTCCAATATTGACTCTCCTGAATGTGACTTGTGAAGGCGATGAGATTGAAACTAATTTTTATAAGCCTGTCTCTGTAGTAACCCGATCAAGAGCTCGGGAGATGGATATCGAGGATGTTGACTTAGATTTATATCAAGTAGATAAACAAATGACTGACATGAAGACTGGTTGTAGTAATAAGAAAATCATTAATGGGGATGACGTAAACTGGGACGCTAAGGCGTTCAAAATGACACAGAGTAAGGAGTTTTCTAAATTAGAACTTGGCAATCCCGAGGATTTGGTGAAACCAGTATTCGTCAAAGAGAAAGGTTTGCTCTACAGGTTGAGTAGGTCGGCTAATGCACCTGCCCATCAGGTAGAGTCGTGCAGACAATTGGTTGTCCCGGAAAGGTACCGAAATAAATTGATGTATTTAGCACATGAAAATGATTTGTCGGGACATTTTGGTGTTAGGAAAACCTTTCAAAAGGTTGCTGAACATTTCTTTTGGCCTGGGATGCGTAAAGACATTAAGAGACACGTATTATCTTGTGATGTGTGCCAGTTGGTAGGGAAACCTAACCAGAAAATACCCAAGGCTCCTCTAATTCCTATACCCTCCGTGGGCGAACCCTTTCGGGAAGTGATAATTGACGTAGTGGGTCCCCTGCCGCGGACGCGCGGTGGGAATGAATATATATTGTCTATGGTTGATAGAATGTCTCGCTTCCCTAAGGCTATCCCATTGAGGAGTATACGGTCCGAAAAGGTGGTTGAAGTGTTGGTTGGTTTCTTTACCTGATTTGGTTTTCCTAAGGTAATTCAGAGTGACTGTGGCACTAATTTCACGAGTAGGTATTTTGAAAAGAAAATGAATGAGTTTGGTATTAAACATGTGAAGTCTGCACCATATCACCCGGAAAGCCAAGGCCAGGTGGAAAGGTTCCACCAAACCTTGAAGTCTGTGTTAAAAAATTTTTATTTTGGAGACTGGGAATGATTAGGATAAGGAATTACCTTACGCATTGTTTGCAATACGATCGATCCCCAATGAGTCAATGGGTCTCTCTCCTTTCCAGCTTATTTTTGGTCACTGAGTTCGAGGCCCTTTGGATGTAGTGAGAGAACACTGGGAAGGAGAGACTCCCGAAGTTAATGTATTGGATTATTTTTCAGATTTGCAGGAGAAATTGCTTAGAGCACAGTCATTTGCTCAGGAACATTTGGCGAAAGCCCAGGCCTCGATGAAATCTAAGTATGACGTTAAAACACGAGTTAGGCTTTTTAATGTAGGTGACGAGGTGTTGGTTTTACTTCCTATGCCTGGTAATCCCCTGAAAGCGGAATTCTCAGGTCCGTGGAAGGTTCTGAAGAAAATTAACAATGTAAATTACCTGATTGAAACTCCTGATAGGAGAAGAAAAACCCGTATTTGCCATGTTAATATGATAAAATCTTTTATTGACAGGTCTGTAGAAGAATCTGTAGTACCTATTTCTGTAGTTTATGTAGAAAATGAACAGTTCATGGGCGATAAATTTGCTGTTAGCCCAAGGGGTTTGGAAAATAATTCTGATGTTTTAAATAATCTGAATACCAAATTTCAGCACTTAGCTGCAGAAAAAAGATGCACCTGTAATCAATTTAATTAACGAATATAGAGATCTCTTTCAGGATGCACCTGGTGGGACTAATATTTTACAACACGACGTTGACGTTGGGGAGGCTCAGCTTATTAAGTAATGTTCATGTAGACTGAACCCCCTCAAGAGAGAAATAGTCAGGAAGGAAGTTAAATACATGCTTGACCATAACCTCGTTAAACCGAGCTGCAGTCCTTGGAGCTCCCCGCTAGTTTTGGTTAGGAAGGAGGATGGTCAGCCTAGGATGTGTTTTGACTACCGCAAGGTCAACTCTGTAACAAAAACGGACTCGTTCCCCTTGCCCAGGGTGGAAGACTGTATAGATAGAGTGGGATCTGCCCGTTATATAAGTAAATTTGACTTGTTAAAAGGATATTGGCAGGTCGGTCTTACACCCCGGACAAGGAAAATATCAGCCTTTGTGACGGGTGACGGCCTCTATGAATGTGAGGTGATGCCATTTGGCATGAAAAATGCCGCCGCTACCTTCCAGAGGCTGATGAACTTTGTTACATGTGAACTGGAGGGTTGTGTGGTATATATTGACGACCTTGTGATTTACAGTGATGATTGGGAAACTCATCTTAAGAGGATAAGAGCGCTGTCCGAGGTGCTGAGGAAGGCTGGTCTGGTGAAAAGTTTAAAGTAGAGTGATTTTGCTCAAGCAAAAGTGGTTTATTTAGGACATGAAATTGGCTTGGGTAAGATTGCTCCAAAGAGAGCGAATGTTGAGGCAGTTACAGCCTTCCCAGCTCCTCGAAACAAGGGAGGTATTCGTAGATTTTTGGGTCTAGTTGGTTATTATAGAAAGTTTATTAAGAATTTTTCTGACCTTGCTAATCCCTTAACAAATTTGTTAAAGAAAGATGTAAAGTTTATGTGGAATAACGAGTGTCAGGATGCATTTGAAAAATTGAAAGGTACTTTAATAACCTATCCTTTGTTACGTTCTCCCGATTTTTCTTTGCCTTTTTGTTTGGCTACAGATGCCAGTGACACAGGTTTAGGTGCTGTCTTGTTGCAGGAGGGTGAAAATGGCACCTCGCATCCAGTCGCCTACTTTTCCAAGAAGTTGTTACCGGCAGAGAGACGTTACTCAACCATTGAAAAAGAGGCTTTATGCTTGGTGAAAGCCATCATACATTTTGAAGTGTATTTATCCTCCTCAGTATGTCCAATAAAGGTCTTTACAGATCATAATCCCTTAATTTTTATTAATAAATTTAAAGATAAAAATCAGCGTATTTTGCGCTGGAGTCTTTTACTCCAGGAATATAACCTTTTTATTTGTCACGTGGCTGGAAAAGACAACGTAGTCCCTGATGTTCTTTCCATGACATTCGGTAATGAAAATGATGAGGTGGCAATCCAAGAGTAGTTGTGTAAGGGTAAAGGACTCTGCATCAATCACACTTGAGCAATTTTTTAATTTTTTTTTTTTTTTTTTTTGTCCGGTGTTGGGAAGATTTCTTAATATAAGTTTGAGGTTGACATTATTTATATATAATCTTAGAGTTGCTATTAATGTTTAAGGATAGTGGTTTTGGGTTTATGAAATATCTGTTTTTGATATTTTCATTTTACTTTTGTGCACAATGCTCATGTTTTTGCTTGCATTACAAATTACTAGTTTAATATTGGCTAGGAGTTACCTTTAAAAAAATAATAATAATTTTTTTTTTCCTTGTCCCGGGGAGCTGTAATCCATAATTACTTTAAATATTTTGTTCGTGGTTTATGTCATTTGTTTTAATTAAGTCACGAAAAGTTCTCTTGGAACATTCTTTTATCCCCGGTCAAGGTTTTGTTTGTGTTTATTTGTATAGTGTTTATTCACCGTATTCTTTTTTTCCTTTCATGTTTTTGTGGAGCGGACTGCCCGTCTTCAGTGCTTAGCTTGTCGAACTGCCCCATTACGTGGTTATGCTTTCGCTCTCTCTCCCTTTACTTGGAGTGCGTTTTTGGGCAGCGGGGCAGAGAGTGGCGGCTCCCCAACAGAGGAGGTCTTACAGCATTTTTCACGGCTTGATAATCGGAAGATATTTGTTCCTGCTCCTGCAGCTACCGTTGAATTTGAGAGGCTCCTGCCAATGAATTTTAGCCTTATAAGCATTGCTGTTGCTTTTGTGCTGCTGCCTGCCACTGCTGCTGGCTGTCGCCGTGTGTTTGACCTCCTGGAGTCGTGAGGAGGCCTTCTAGTGACGAAGAACGGTAAGCGAACCGTATATGTTCTTCCTTCGCCTGCTTAAAAAATATAGACAATTTACGTTACCCTAGTGATCCCCTCGGTGCAAGAACACCCCTAGTGATCCTGAAGTAGGACAATCACTGGTGATGTGTCATAATAATCTTTAATTACGAATTCGGTGCGGATTTTGAGAACTTATGCAAGCATTCTTCAGATATTTCTTCGTGACCTGTAAAGTGTAGTATTATCGCCAATTTAGGATATATTATTATTTAAAGGTGTATTATGATAATTATTGTGAAATTAATTAGTTTTAAGGTTTACTTCGCTCTGCAACTCTTAACTGTCGTATATATATATATATATATATATATATATATATATATATATATATATATATATATATATATATATACAAAAGTGTCTATAATTATATACACACACATTCACACACACGCACACACACACACACATATATATATATATATATATATATATATATATATATATATATATATATATATATATATATATGTATATATACATATATATATGCATATATATATATATATATATATATATGTATATTTATGTATATATATGTATATATATATGTATATATATATATATATATATATA
>NC_090741.1:113086903-113089403 GCF_036898095.1 Palaemon carinicauda
CAAAATTGAAAATATAACCTGGTCATTTGTAAATACTCAACATCAGATTCATGATACACCAAGCACACAAAAAAAAATTAATATGATTCAACAACATAACACAAGATGACACCAGAATTATCAAGAGAACAAAGAAAACAAACTGCGCGATCGATCCTATGCCAATATCTGAAGTAATTGGGGAGAGAGACTTTTCTAGTCTAGCCGAAATAGTAATGAGAATAGCAAATGCAAGCATTGGTGAATGTAAGTTCCCTAAATCTTAGAAAATGGCTATAGCCACACCAGTTCTGGCAAAATGCACTGGACTACCGGGAATTAAGCTCATATAGACCTATTTCAAATCTATCCTTTGTCTCAGAAGTGCTTAAATATGTAGTTCTTAAACAACTAGTAAGTCACTTAGAAGCGATAGAAGCTTTGCCTGACAACCAATCTGCTTACAGAAAACTATACTCTACAGAGACAGCCAACTGCTCTGTTGTAAATGATATGCTAGAAATGATGGATAAAAATAAATGTGGTATCTTAATACTGCTCAATCTCTGTGCTGCTTTTAATACAGTTTGCATGAACTACTACGAAATTATCTACGGTCCATCGGCATTGAAGATCAAGCCTTCGAATACCTAAAATTACTGTGTACAAATTGGAAACGCTTATTCATCATACGAACCCTTAAAGAGAGGGGTACCCCAGGGGAGTGTACTTGGCCCAATTTTACTCTGCATCTATACCATTGGTCTATCGAAAATACTACAAAGGCATGGCGTGAAGTTCAAACTATTTCCAGATGACACACAATTTTACTTCTCCATAAATGATATTCATAACACTACTGAAACTCAAAGCCGAATCACTGATTGTCTCAGAGAATGGATGACATCTAAACAACTAATATTAAATGAGAACAAAACTGAATTCATGGTGGTAGGTAAGAAAAACAGCGTGAGAACCTTATGTGATATTCAAATGAACATGAATAATGACTCGTTGCCGATATCTAGTAAAGTTCGAGATTCAGGCGGTTTTCTTGACTGTAACCTCTCTAAATGCCCAAATAAATAATGTAATAAAGATTGCTGGTTATCTTCTAAGAGATATTGCGTTTATAAAATAGTACCTGGACGAAAATTCTGTAAAGAAACATGTGATAAACTGTGTTATTACCAGGATTGACTACTGCAACTCTATTTATTACAATTTACCAAGAGTGCAGCTTAAGTAAATACAAAGCATAATAAACAGAGGAGCATGACTGATAAAAGGTGTCCCACGTAGAGAAAGAATCCCCCCTTTACTTATCGATTTACACTGGCTGCCGATTAAAGCGAGAACTGAATTTAAAATATGTACAATAACCCAACAAGTTATCAGATCGGGTCGTCCGAAATACTTACGAGAATTGCTACATGCCGCTCAGCCACCAAATCGTGTCGACATGAGAATAGTTACAGATGTCTTCAAACTGTTGGAACCTAGATATATGTCTGCTTTAGGCTCTAGAGTCTTTAAATATGCACCCCCGAGACTATATAATAAGCTCCCACGAAATATTCGAATGATTGAAGACATTAAGGCTTTCAAGAGGAAACTGAAGATGTTCTTATTTCCAAAATCATACAACTAACGATTTAACAATATATGAACAATACGTGATCTGAAACGATAAATGCTCTAAACGGACAAGCTAAATCAACAGCGGAGTTCCTGTAGAGAGTAGGGTTCTCCTGTTGTATGGGACTGGAAAAGCAGCCATCAAAGTAAGTGAGTAAGTATTGCCAGATTAATGCCACTGAGGCTGTTTACAGGCTGCCTTAGTGCATGAACTCGTGTCTTGCTATACGCAAGGCATTTCAATGAAATCTATAATCATTATTATTATTATCATTATTATTATTATTATTATTATTATTATTATTATTATTATTATTATTATTATTAATGAGCAATTTTGTCTCATTGTTGCAATAGTTCATTTCGAGAGGTGTCATGAAACCTGCCAGCATTTAGTAAGTTACGATAATCTCGCTAATTGGCTGAGAAAAGTTATACCCGGAAAACTAATAATCAAAATAATAATAACCACAGAATAAGGAAATTTTGAAGTTCATTGCATTGTTTTTATTGCAATATTGGGGATTAAAGATGTATGATCCGATAATGGTTATAGAGAGTTTGGATGTGATTGAGAGCAGTCTGTAGTTTTCGTTAAGAAAGAAATTTCTCCTTATGTGTTTGTTACCTAATGTTATTTTATTTTTAGGTAAATTTTAATTAATTATAAGTCAACTAATATAAAAATAATGAAAAGATATACTCAAATTACATATTTCCAGTTTTAGATGACAGCATGAAAATTTTCGTATTACCAAAAATCTTTACACTTTTCATCCTTGTCATTTTTAATTAACATTATTCATATGATATTATTGTTTTCTGTCGTTGATTTTCATTTTCATATCTGAATAACACTATTGTATTTTGAAGTATAGAGCAT
>NC_090741.1:113094403-113104403 GCF_036898095.1 Palaemon carinicauda
AACGCTTCCGTAATTTACGTAAGGAAAGAGGGCAGACTTTTGTAGAGTTTGCCAGGGCTAAAGAACAATTTGCTGGCGATTGGTTAAAGTCTAAGGAGGTGACGGACTTTGAGAAATTAAAAGAATTGTTTTTTTGGTTGAGGTGTTTAAAAGGTCCGTGCCTAATGAGGTGAAGGTACACATCGAAGAGTTAAAATTAGAAACTTTACAGGAGGTGGCTATTGCAAGTGATGAGTATCTCCTCTCTCATAGAAATGTGATAGGGGAGGTACCCAGAAATGAGAAGTCTGGTTGGGTGAGAGTTGACGGGAATAGTAACCAGAACACGTATAACATGCCTAATGATAATTATGGTTCTCGTACTACTCCTGTTAACAGTTTTAATAAGCAGACCACAAACAACCCAGGGAAGTTGAGAAGTTTGACTTGTTTCTTCTGTCATAAGAAGGGACACGTCAAGAGCATGTGTTTTGATTTTAACAAGTCGCAAGGGACCGAAAGACGTCCGGTAATGGCCATCCATAGGAATGAGAACGAGTCAGTGGCTGAAAATTCTAATAATCAATGACTAGGCAATAAGTCACTGGCTCTTTTTCAGGAATTTTTGTCTAATGGTTTTGTTCGCTCTGGGAATTCGACTGAGCAAAGAAAAGTTAAAATTTTGCGTGACACTGGGGCTGCTCAGTCTTTAATTTTCAGAGAATCTTTACTTATTGATTTAGAATGTACAAATAAGGAATATGTTTTGCTAAGTGGTTTTCCAGATACAGTCAGGTCTTACCCGGTTGAGAGTGTTTATTTATCATGCCCGTCTTTTTCAGGTTATTTGAAACTAGCTATTATTGATAAATTTCCTATTAAAGGTGTGGATTTGGTGTTAGGGAATGATGTTGCCTAAAAAATCAAACTTTCCCAATTGTGTTACATTCCAGTAATGAAATATCTGCAGTCACTCGATCGAAGGCTAGTAGTGTTAAGTCGGTAGTTGATGTTGATTTGAGTAGTTTAGATCGTAGTGATAGTTTAGTTGTAGATAGTGGTGTGTTGGATAATAAACTTAATTGGACTACTAAGGAACTAATTACAGCTCAAAAGCAGATTTTAAAGACCTGCCTATTGAGTCTGGTGAAATTACTGGTTTGACTGTCCCTCGATTTAAGATAATTGATAATATTTTATACAGAGTAAGTAGACCTTTTGATGCCATTAACACAGGTTGTGAAATTGTTAAGCAGATTATGGTTCCTTTTGTTTATCGAAAGGAGTTAATGACATTGGCTCATGAAAATGGTTTGGCTGGTCATTTTGGTATTTTTAAAACCACTCGTAAATTGTGTGAAAGTTATTTTTGGCCTAAGATGAAAAAGGATGTTACAAAATTTGTAAATAGTTGTGATGCATGTCAAAAGGTCGGGAAGCCTAATCAACCAATTCCAAAGGCACCATTACATCCTATTCCTGCTGTTTCTGAACCGTTCAGGGAGAGTAATTATTGACGTTGTTGGTCCTCTGCCGAAAACTCGTAGTGGCAATCAGTATATTTTAACAATTATGGATAGGATGTCTCGATATCCTGAGGCAATACCACTGCGATATGTAAAAACTGTTAAAATTGTTGAAGTGTTAATTGAATTTTTCACCAGGTTTGGTATGCCCAAATTAATTCAGTCCGATTGTGGGTCAAATTTTATGAGTAAATTATTTAGGGAGAAGATGACCAAGTTGAAAATTAAACATGTGACTTCTTCCCCGTACCACCATTAAAGTCAAGGTGTTTTGGAACGATTTCATCAAACCATGAAATCTATGATAAAAAAATAATTTACGTTAAATGTAACACATACTAACAATATATACATACATACATATATATATATATATATATATACATATATATATATATGTATCTAACAATATATACATACATATACATATATATATATATATATATATATGTATATATATATATATATATATACTACATATATATATATATATATATATACATATATATATATATATATATATATGAGTGTTTTTGTGTGTATGTGCACGCACGCGTGCGTGTTTATGTGAGTTCAGAGTGAGAGGGCGATATAGATATGCTTTAAGTTTGAGTATATTCCTTGATTCCCAAAAAATAATCCTTATCTAATTAATCAAGCATGATAAAAAAAAACAAATTTTGCTTTGGCCTCGAATTCTTTGAGACGACACCGTTTTTATCTTATGTAGTTATAAGATCGATGTTAGAGGATATACATTTATATTTTCTTTTAAATATTTTGAGTGTATATAATAAACCATAAAAAATGACGAAACATCAATGTACCAAATTTAGGCCCTTCACATTAAAGTACATAATGGTAAGTCAATTATTCTTTTCCATTCTACACACAGTTTACGAAAAACACACTTTCGTTTCATTACAAATAGGGCAAGAGAATGAAATTAAGATCTTTCTTTAGCCCTGAAGAAGCTGAGTACTCTTCCAATGGGTTCACATCTATCTTTTTCAATAGTATCAACCTCTAACAGTAAGAATCGAGCTGCTACTAAGCAAGAATCTGTTTTAACCTCGGCAGATCATCTAAAATAAATATTTGTTTATAAGAATTTTATTTATTCTTAAAGCTTTCCTTATAAATAAACCTCAAATTTGTCCTAATACATAGAAAATGTTTATAAAGCCAAAACAGTTAATAGATAAATTATTCTATAGTAGTCTTCCCTATAAATGTTAGTTATTTGTGTAACAATTTTTTTTATTAACGGGTTTTTATTTCACTCAGTTTATCAAAACAAATGCTTTGATTTTAATGTACCAGCAGCGTCCAGAAGAGCCATGAGTTTTGTAACCCATCAACTATAGGTAATCAGATTACTTTATGTAAATTTTTACATACATTAAAATAGCTCCCCAGTGTTTTGTCTCCTAGTTTGATTCACGCCAGTTAGCATTTAAGACCTTTTCAAAGCATTCATTAGTAAATGCATAAAGATTAAAATCATGCGAAAATAAGAATATTTATCTTTTTTTAAGCCATGAATATCCTAATTAATATCTCATTCCCAAGTTAATTCTATACTTTACAAATGAAACTGTCAAAATAGAATCTCTTTCCAGTATTTTGCCAAGGTAAAAAAAAAAGAAATTTCATGATGACTTGCACTGCTAAGTATCAGATTTTAGGCTTCACTGCTGTTAAACATATATACTGTTGCTGATAGCATTGAAAACCTTTCATGCCTTTGAAAAGAGATTCATATTTTCCAATGTTTTGATTTCCGTGAAAATTCAATTATGTGAATAATGAATCTATGTCAAAAATATCCGATGATTATCCTGGGATCAAAGTGTTTGATATAACATACTGTTCTATTGCTGTTGGTAGTTTTTCAGATTTGTTGCCGATTCAACTTTCTGCAATACATTATTGAATTTCTCCTTCGTTGTAGAATTCATTATATCCAACGTTAAGTATTCAAATTAGTTTAAGGTTTATAATATTTTTCATACAAAAGTGAGCTAATTAACTGAAATCACCATCATTCCTTATAAGTCTGCTTTATTCTAATAGTACGTAAAGCAGTAAGCATCGACCAAAGACTGAAAGTCACGATGAGTATTAGAGATTAGAGTCCTTCAGTCTATTAGTGCTAGTGGAACTCACATTAGAACAGAGTTATAGTGGATTGTATTCTAAGTTAATATTAATTGGAAAAGATCATCTTTCAGTAAAAGTAGTTTCGAGAGAAAAATTGTTTAGATGGAAAGTAACTTCGAATAATAAGCCTTAAACATTTTCTACAGAGCTAATTCCCAAACATTTTTCTAATAAAAAAACCATGAGCAGAAAAACTGATTTTTTTTTTTATTGTATAACATGAGTCGTCGAAATTTTGCAATTTCAGCATCTTATTTCACTTCCAGTAATTCAATTGTAAAATAAATGAGCTGATGTATCAGAAAATTCTGTTCATATGTAATATAATCTCAGTTGCCGTTGTGATTTCTGATACCTATTCAATTATTACTAATTAAATGTGTCAATGAAAAGGTACAGAGAAATACTTCCTGTTTGATGAAGATTTTGTGATGACACCAGTTAGGAAATTAGGATTCTGGATTGCATATTGGTATTAGCAATTGATATTTTCATTTTTTTATTCAAGATACTCCCATCTACATAAGAAAATCCTTGATAAGGTGAAAAAAAAAAAAAAAAAAAAAAAAAAAAAAACTTAGGCTAATATGTGACTTCAACATATATACAAGAAAAAGGGAAAATTATAAATGCTAGTAAGACTAAGATGATAATGACGCTGAAAAGAGATTCAAAATAATAATGAAAGCTTAGCAGATTCTTATGGGTATCTCAATTTACTTTGTATCCTAGAGGACTCGTCCTTTTAAGGTGATTCTTGTAGGAGAAGACTCCAGTTACGGACGTGGGGGACCTTTCGGGTCTAAGAAGGATATGCCATATGGAGAGAGTGCGATGATAAGAATCCAGTATGAAGTTTCCCTTCGCAAAAAAAAAACTGACAGAAAAGGAGAATGTTAAGATTGGTATTAGCAAAATTATTGTTTATAACTTTTATGTATGCGGGTGATATTATGATATATATATAAAAGAAAAATGGTTCGAATATCTTGCTAGGAAAAAAAGGGAAAATTCCCATTTATATTATTATTAGAAACGAGAGAGAGAGAGAGAGAGAGAGAGAGAGAGAGAGAGAGAAGAGAGAGAGAGAGAGAGAGAGAGAGGGGGGGGGGGGGCGGTAAGTATACGTTCTGTAGCCTTCACCCGTCAGGAATGATACTTGTGCAGCCAAAGACTACTACTCTCAGTAGCTCAGAGAAGATGCTAAAACTTGAATCTTATACTTGTGTGTGCTTTTATGCACTTCTGTCTGTTTTCTTCCATGTCCAGTGGATGTTCAATTTTTATGCACAGTATTATTTTTATTATCATTTCTTGCTAAGCTACAACTCCAGTTGGAAAAGCAGTATGCTACAGGCCCAGGGGCTCCATCAAGGAAAATAGCCCAGTGAGGAAAGGAAACCAGAAAAAAATATAGCATATTTTAAGAGCAGTAGCAACGCTAAAATAAATTTTTCCTGAATAAACTATAAAAATTTCAACAAAAGAAGAGGATGAGATATAAGATAAAATAATGAGGCCGAGTGTACCCTTAAGCTGAAGTTCAGGTGGCTAAGTAAAGCATGAATACTGAAAACAGCATATGAACTTTTGAAGGAGACTATGCTCTTCTTAGAACTGAAAGGTAATTCTATCGCTGAAATGAGTGATAATGATTGGAAGTGTGATTTAGCATTTTTGGGAGATATAACAGTCCATCTCAGCACCCTGAATGTTACGCTTCAAGGTAAAGATCAACACACTAATGACGACATCTCCCTTATCAAAGGGTTTCAGACCAAATTAAGGTTGTGTGTATCACAACTCAGCAATCAAAACAAAACCCACTACCAATCATTTAAAAAAAAAAGAAAAACAAAGAAAAAAAAACATTTAATAAGAAGCTATTGAGCTGTTTGCTAGCCCATTTCATGTGAGTGTGGAAACTATTATAGAGGATATGCAAATGGATATAATTGAATTAGAAAGTAATAATTTACTAAAAAAAAAAAAAAAGTAGGGCGGTAGCTCCGTACATTACTTCTACAAACATTGATCAACACAAAATATCCCGAACTATGTGGTCCTGCAAGTGCTTGGTAGCACGTATGTATGTGAGGGGATCATTATGAATAAATTTTGGGACTCTTCAACTAATGAACACTCACTTAGAATGCACCTTAGGGTTACCATATCAGCCATTCAGCCTGATATTATTATTATTATTATTAAATGCTAAGCTACAACCCCAGTTGGAAAAGCAGGATGCTATAAGCCCAGGGGCCCCAACAGGGAAAATAGCCTAGTGAGGAACGGAAACAAAGAAATAAGGAAAAATAAAATATTTTAGGAATAGTAACAATATTAAAATAAATATTTCCTATTTAAACTATAAAAACTTCAACAGAACAAGAGGAAGAGAAACTAGATAGAAAAGTGTGCCCGAGTGTACCCTCAAGCAAGAGAACTCTAACCCAAGATAGTGGAAGACCATGGTACAGAAGCTATGGCACTACCCAAGAATAGAGAACAATGGTTTGATTTTGGAGTGTCCTTCTCCTAGAAGAGCTGCTTACCATAGCTAAGGAGTCTCTTCTACCCTTACCAAGAGGGAAGTAGCCACTGAACAATTACAGTGCAGTAGTTAACCCCTTTGGTGAAGATGAATTGTCTAGTAATCACAGTGTTGTCAGGTGTATAAGGACAGAGGAGAATCTGTAAAGGATAAGCCAGCCTATTCGGTGTCTGTGTAGGCAAAGGGAAGAACCGTAACCAGAGAGAAGGGTCCTATGTAGTACTGTCTGGCCAGTCAAAGGACCCCATAACTCTCTAGCGGTAGTATCTCAACGGGCGGCTGGTGCTCAGGCCAACCTACTACCTGATCAGTTGGTCCAACTAATGCAAAATCAGCCACCCCACTAAATTAGCTTTTCATTTGGTTGCATAAAGAAGGTTAGGATATCCCTATCAATTGAAGTACACTGTTATCTTTATATAGATATTACAGCTATACCTAATAATAAATATGCCATGAAAAATATCCATATTTAGCTTAGATGCATAGCTGGGTGAGAAATCAACAGTATTTTTTTAAGGATGGGATTGTTAAGAGTCTTAGTTATTGATATGATTTTCTTGATATAGGTCAAAGGATGATTTTCATTTTATTTTGTATTGTATGTTACATCCACATGTCCTGTGAAGAATTTCTTTACTACAGAATGTTTTTTTTTTTTTCATTCATTACAAATGCAAAACTAATTTTGTAGTTGGTTGTTTATTGAGGCCATTTTTCTAATGCCCCTATGTGCGGCCCTCCACAACATGAGGTTCTACACTAGTGGCCCTCCTTTCGAAAAGGTTGCACACCTTTGCCTTACAGGATGATTTTAATTTCCTTAAGCCATCGTCGAAAAAATATAACTTGCTGCTCAAAAATGACTATATTCTCGCTATCTGCAAAACGTATTTCCCTGACATCAATCAAATTAAGCATTTAGTAATAGCATATAGAAACAATCTACGCCAGCGGATGATAAGAGATTACGGGAAATAAATCTTGTTTACTTTCCCTTCTTTTACCGTCTGCCAGTGGATGAATAAAACTATGTGAATTAAACATTAAATCTTATTTGATAAATACTAAAAAAAAAAAAAAATCTCCTCCGCAACAAAACTGACTGGTTTTATCTCAGAGGTACTTTAAATATCTGTTGACTTACAGAGTTTATCAGACCGTTGCCGGACACATTCGACGATAGAAAATATACCGGGATTTATTTAGGAGAAATTTCTATCTCAGCCTAGTCCCGGAAGGATTTCAAATAGATGTTACAATCTTGACAAGCCTTTGATGATAACAGTAGTTCTCCTTTCATACTTTAAAGAAGCAGGAGCTAGAAGAGAGACATTAAGAGCATTATGTAAACTAAATAAGAATTAATATGCTTAGAGTATGACCTGTTGTACAATGTCGTGTCATATTCTGTTACTGCTTTTATTTCAACCGTAGAAGCAAATGATACATTCTTAGAAATAATCATATAATTAACAACTCACAGCATATCGTACGGATGCAATGCTCGTCTTATGGAGACGGTTTCTAATAGAATATTGTATCTAATTTAGGAGTAAATCAATCATTTATCTGATATAAGTTTATTATGAAATCATCATCTTTCATCTAACGCTCACATTGCAAAGTTGTGGGAATCTTTTTCCTATTTCTTTTTTTTTTATCTTTTCTTGATTAGAAGTGATAAAGTTGTGCTTGTATTCTTATCGCTTTGGTAACACCATCTTGCAATTGGCTGTCACTTATCCTTAAAGCATTTATAATGACTTTGCAACAGAAGAGACCAGGAGTACACCATACCTTTCCAAGTATACTATAAGGAGAATGAATATGCAAAGGTATTTCTCGTCACTATAAAGCTATCATCTGAAGAAGGAAAAGCCTCAAAGCCTTTTAGCTAAAGACACTGGCTTATATAAAGGAAGGACACATACGGAGATTATTCTTCACAATCCCGTATTGTCGTCTGATCCAGCACACGAAATAAATTTCATGAGTAGTTTTAAAAATTATGGATTCATAATCCTATATTTTCTTAAGCCCGAACAAACTCAGCAAATCAAATAAAGTTTGCGGACACTTTGCTAAGTCTTTTGTAGTGATAGAAACACATTGCTATTGCAAACGGTTTACTTTCAATGGATCTTTCCCGTACAGTTACATTACTGATCAAAACAAGGACCATATTGTCTTTCGAGCATACCTTTTAGTAGCATTAACCAGCTAAAATCAATAAAGGACTATTGTTCTACTTATCTAATTATCTGTATATTTTATTAGCGTTAACAATCAATATTTTTTAATGTTTTCCAATATGATGAGTCAAATTAGTGAGATAGATTATCATCATAATATTTATCGTTGACTATAATTCCTATATATTAAAATATAACAATACTTTTAATTACATATACATAATTGAAACACATTTTGGATATTTGAATGTCTTCACATATATATCGTAATAACCGGCTTATAAGGTTTCATTGGAATAAAAAACTATCTCTTGTTTCAACATAAAAATACTTATCTAAATTTCTATAATTAATTAATTCATTTCAAACAAGGCAGTATAAGAAATTCCAAGAATCAAACTCCTTAAAATCAAACTCCTTCCCATGAAAAATAAAGACCAGTTTTCATCATTGTCGATTAAGATTCCATTACTTGGGATTGCTTTACCGTTTTGATCTAATTACCTTAATGGAATCAGATTTGAAAGAATCAAATGGACATTAAAATATCAAACACCTCGCTCAAATCTCTCCTTTCAATCTCTGCCAAAATGCAATTAATATCAAGAGAAAGAAAACACCGCTTTGCTCCCTTCCAGTTTTTGGCTCTCCACCATCTTGAATCTGAACAACCTTTCCAGGGATCCGGTGTTCCAGCTGAAAGTTCTTTTGTGAGTTGGTGAAGTCTTTTGTTGCAAGTAGAAAACGAACATTGCTCATCGACCTGCTAGGAGGGAAGCAAAGAAGGTTACTTCTATAAAAAACACTTTTCTTACTCAGATCAAAGTTTCGTTAAAAAAAAAAAAAATGAGTAAATAAATAAACAAATGAATAAAAAAAAATGCATTATTTATTTGGTCAGATTCAGGATTATAACAAAGTCAATCCTCCAGTCACTGGAATATGGGCTTTTAACATAATAAGATCTGAAATTATTAGGCTAAAGGGTTATTGCAAAGAGAATCCTAAAAGGGTTTTCATCATTAAAACGAAAATTGATAATTACAAAAGCAATCAACAATAGATGGCTTAACGACCTCTTTGAAAATTATTTAGCTCATACCAGGTATCTATAAACTCTATAAACTATGACTGCTTTTTGAAACCTATTTTCTAAAGGTTATTAGTTTTCCAATATAGTCATATACCCCTTATCGCTTAAAAGACAAAAATTAGGGAAAACAATGTTTTTTTTTTTTTTTTTTTTCTTAAGAGTCTTATACGAGACAGAAAGAATAGCATGAATTCCCATTACACTACATAGACATCCATCCTATACTGAATGAAATTACTTTAAGAGAAATAGAAATAGAATTGCAGCACAGAATTTATCGATATTTATATGAACTATTGCACCGATGAATAAAACCCATCCCGACTAGATATTTCGGTAGAAGAAATCACATAACCTCTCTTATATCTGTCCATATGGATTATCGTTCAAGCAAAATGAATACAGGAATTACCGAAATTTAGCATTCTGTCTATTCACAATCTATTGTTTACATTCAACCTCACAAATAACTTGAAATGAAAATCACATA
>NC_090741.1:113111903-113114403 GCF_036898095.1 Palaemon carinicauda
GTCAGTATATGACGATGGCCATTCCATTCTCTTTTTTTTTTTTTTTTTTTTTTTTTTTTCCTAGCACCGATGACTTATGGAGCCGGTAATATTCTAAAAGCATTACTTTCTATAGAGCAATGACTTAATGTTAATTGTTCTATTTCTAAATGTGTTTTCTATTTCATAGAGAAGAAAATAAATAATATAATCAATGTAAGTGGAAGAAGAGCTGGAGTCATTATGATCAGCTTTTAAAATAATTAAAAAAAAAAAAACATATTAAGAGGTAATATAGGTAGACGACAAAACATATAATTTCATTCTATGTAGATTATCTAACGAGAACATAAATCATACATCATGCTGCAACATCTTCGAAATGAGATCCGGAAGTACTAGCACAGTGTCTGAGTTGCACTTTAGATATTCACTCAATGACAGACTTATTTTTATGGGTATTTAATATCCAAAACTAAAGAATCGTTGGTGACACTAGAACTATATAAAAATAAACTTTCGAAAATATTTAGGATAACAATAAAATGAGCATAAGCAAGTACTATTCAGACAAGAATATCATATCTTCATTTAAAGACTTTGTTTTCTAAGTGGCGTTCCATTTCCACAGGAGAGCTCAAGCTTATCTCAGTTATAAACAGAAGTGAAATTCGAAGGAGAGAGAGAGAGAGGAGAGAGAGAGAGAGAGAGAGAGAGAGAGAGAGAGAGAGAGAGAGGGGGGGGGATACAAAGCGAGTCAAAATTTTGCCACTGGAGAGATGAGCTTTCCAAAGCCTATGGTGGAGGAAAAAAGAACTTGACAAATCTTGAATTAAAAACAAAAGGCTCAAGGATTAAGGATGGTAGTTGAGTGGCTGTGGTTAGAGACGAGGAATGGGAATCCTCTTCCCTTTGGGAGTATGAGGAGGAAGAGGAAGAGGAAGGGGAATTGAAAAAGAAAAAGAAGGAAGAAGATAATAAGGTTCAGAAACCTCTCCTTATTGGGAGGAGAAAGAGGATCTTTTCATAATGAAATCATTACTAATGGCTAATAACGTCATTACTTCACTGGCAATAGAATTAATTTTGAATGGAAGGTTCTAAAGGCTCAAAAGAGATAAGGGCAACAAAAAAAAAAAATTACTAAACATACACTAATCATTTCTAATCGGGGAATTTGTAAAGGATCCAGAGAACAGAAAATTACCGCTTCCTTTTGCTTTGCTTCTTTTTTTGCTATTTTATTAAAATAATATATTTCTCTGAATTGACAATGTGAATTACACGTATCTACATTTGAGATTTTGTCAATAAGAATTCACGCAATTCCATGAAAAGATCGGCTTAGAATTTCCGGAATAGTCTGCCGTTTGACATTAGTCAATCCAAGACGCTAATGATGATCTAATTTCGAATTTGTTGATTGGAAATGTTGGCTACCAGAAAATATTCTTTTCCCTGTTGAAATTCCGTCATTATTTTAGTTTTTAATTAAATTTTACTTTTCGCTTCTTTTTCAGTGATCAGAGGGATCATAAATTCCTACTTTTTATTATATTGTCATTCTGATAATTTGAGGAACACTGTGTAAAAGAGACTCATGTCAGCCTGGCTGACATAAAAGTGTTTGTGATAAGTTTGATTTTCCTTATTTCCAGATATTCATCATCCAGATTAGGGAGACCCTTCCACAATCTGATAACATGTGGAATCTAACTTCACGAATGCTTTGTAATATTAATCCTTATGATATAGAACAAAAGACCATTAAAATTAACTGCATACCCAGTACGGCGTACAGTAGGGGACAGTCTTGGAAAGATATGACTGTAAAGGAAAGTCAAAATTATTGAAAATCTTATGCATCATTCATAAATAATTAACTGAATGACGGTGTCAGAGTTTAATATCTAGATGAAGAAAATTAGATTCAATAACCGTAAGTTTTTTCTCCAACAATTTAACATGAGATTCAGCAGCTGGAAACCAACCAGACAGGTAAAATATATTCGAATGAAAGTAAAAGGAAATAATTAAAACGTTTGTTCAGAAGAAATTAATCACAGAATATCTTAAAACACTTAATCAATAAGCCTTTTTTTTTTACAATCGAAAAAGAAACAGACCGAATTATTTTTACTTAACTAATCTTATAAGTTAATCATCTTTCATTCCTCCCTCAGATCTGAGATTTGCATTCTAGCGTAATGATTCTGAAAATAAAAGTATGTTTGCATATTTCCTCCACTTGGAATTCTAATGCATTATATCATAATTTCACCAGGTTAAAATTATCCTGTCATTTAAAACCGTTCTCTCTCTCTCTCTCTCTCTCTCTCTCTCTCTCTCTCTCCTCTCTCTCTCTCTCTCCTCTCTCTCTCCTCTCTCTCTCTCTCTCTCTCTTAAACAAAAGTCTTTATTAGATTCCCTAAATTCTTTCATTTTTTTTATTCTTTGTTATCTTATGTATCTCCGGCGCTTTACCTAAGGAGACTTGTCTGTCTGTTTAATTGTCTGTTCG